>NW_026889782.1:26385000-26415000 GCF_033153115.1 Saccostrea echinata
TAGCTCAGTCAATAGAACATCTGACTAGTGATGAAGGGGTCTCTGGTTCGATTCCCAGTCCAGCCATACATTTTCTTCTTTCCTGTCACACATGTATGGTTACTACACCAGATTTATCTCGAATTTTCCTGAAATATGTATATGACATCTGAGAAAATATGACTTGAGAATAAAGGCTTCTACATGTTTATAATAGTTTGTATATTATGGTGTGTAACTTAAACATACAAGGACTAAAAATTTGAAATTTAATAAATTTATAAATATAATATAAAACAGTTACTTTTTAAACCCCCCCCCTTTCGGAAAAAAATTCTGGATTTCCCTCATACATTTGCAAGTGAAAATTAAAAGGAAAAAATAAGAGGGGAAACATTTAAATTAAGCTTTAAATACAAACCAATGGCTGCTTTGGAGTAAATGTCAAAAGCACCCTTGATATTGCTCTTTCCAGATGACACTTGATTTAACTGGCCACATTATTTCTGCAGAGAATGCTGAATACACTGTCTAGTCTGTATCTTGCTTCACCTGGCAGTAAATAATTTTTATATTAATATATATGTTATCTGTTTAAAATCAGGGCCCATTCAGCATCCAGCAACAGACACATACATATGTACATACATATTACATAAACTTGCTTAATCATTTACAAATGTGATTTTTTTTAATACAGCACCATTTAAACTGTATTTCATCAGTACATGTATATACATTAGAGGTGTAACAATACAGCAATACATCGATCGTACTGATCACAAGGTCTCACAATATGCATATCATATTGCCATGTATGTATCGTGATACACTACAAGTTAATTTTCATTGTCTTATATGAAAACTCTACCTGCAAACTAGCAAATTTTAATATTACAAAATGATTGAAAACAAAGTAGCAATGAAAAAATGCTATGCTAAGACTATAAGTCCACCTATAAATAACTTTGGATAATGGTATCAAGATATTCCTTTTATATTTTCTATAATTGTGGAGATAAGCAAACAAGAATATGTAAAGATATAAGTAAATTTAATTGTTGACAGCTGTATCATGATTCATGTTGTATCGCATGACTGTATCGTGATATGTATAATATCGTTAGGTAGCTTGCAATACTCAGGCCTAATATACATGGATCACAAGTTTAAATATTTGTTTACATTGTTAAGTATTAAACAGGTCCAGTACAATCAGTACATTTAGCTGCATAGGTAGAATTGCCTACCATGGCTTTATTTAGCTATTTCAATTTTGCTTGTTATTCTAAAAAAGACAAAGAATTGCAAGTAAATGTCTGTAGACTAATATTTATACTAGGGATTACTGAAAAAGCAATCCAAAGCAGAGATAGTTTAAACATATTTACCGATCAATTATCATGTTAACCAGAACTACAGGTCTTTTTATTTCATCAAGAAGTAACTGTCACTCATAAATTAACTGTTGTATATACATGTAGCCGCAAAACTTTTAGAAATCTTTGAAGGTAATCCAAGCTACGCAGGGAAAAGTAACTTACATGATATTCACGTGATTATCCTTTCATTTGAAAATTATGTGAAAATCATGTAAAAATTATATAAATATAAAAATATTTTTTAATGCAAATATGATGTGAATAAGTTTGTATGACATTCACATAATTTTTAAAGAACTTTCATGTGAAGTTTTTATGCAATATATGCTCTTCGTGTAAAATTCATATGAAAGTTAGGGCAAAATGTCTTGAAGTTTCACATAAATTTCACATGTTCTTTTGTTTTCGTCTCTTTTTCATGCAAAGAATCCACATGAAATTCATGTAAATTTCATATAAAATTTATGTAAGCCACTTTTGCCTGTGTACGTAGCTAAATCTAGTGACTGTACTTAATAAGACCTGTTAAACTGTTAAACATGCACCATAGTCGTAAATATTCACCTGATGTATTTGATACAGACACTACAAACAATGCACTTGTTCTGTAAGAACTTCTTCTATCATACCAATATACATCTGCAGAGTCATGGCATTCAAAACCACACCAGGCACGGATATCGGCACCGACGACGTGGTGCTGCAGTCAGTGCAGTGGACAAGGAGTATTTTCACCAAAATTATGTACAGAGTCGGTTTCAATCTCACTTCCATTTCGATTCTTATTAGGGTGCTTCGATTTCGAGGACAGTCAAGATTTAATATGTGTGGAAAATTTGTCTTTTAAACGAGGAAATATTTATCGATTGCTTCGTCGGCCATCTTGTAGCAATAGACAATAATGTGTAAACGAGGACGATTATTTGGCGGCGTAGCGAAATCCGGAAAAACAGCACATGCTAATTTGTGAATTCTATCTATCACGTGATTGCTATCCGTCTCTACCTTAATTAGAGGGGTTACAGTTGCGACTCATTTTACTCCATTAAAATACCCACTTTTAATCAAATATCATAAGCCATGCAATTTATATACATGTAGGTTTTGTTTGGAGGAAACTGCATCAAGCTGATCTTGGATAGTTTTTTTACGTTTTGTAAATAAAAATTATAAATTAAACAACAAAGATACACAATGCCTATATAGCATATTATTTCTTGTATTGTTTGTGCAGAGGCTGAGCTTATATAAAAATGAATCATGTTCTGTTTATTCAACTTATAAATTAAATGTGTAGTCAAAAAGTGAAAGAGCTATCTAATTTGGGTAAATTTTTATACAAAGCTACAGCTCTTCGAAAATCCAATTTGTAATTATTATTTGATATACATATATCATTGTTTTGTATATTATACAGTTGAAAAATGCTTTATTGAGTATGCTTTATATTGTGTATACATATGTAAAATCTGATGAGCCTTTGGCTTAAAGAAATAAACAAACAAACACAAAACAAACACAGTATTTTCATTGACAAGGATTTTTAAAAAAAAATAAAAAAAAAAAAATGTAATTTGTAATTTAATTATTCGAAAATCCAATTTGTAATTATTATTTGATATACATATATCATTGTTTTGTATATTATACAGTTGAAAAATGCTTTATTGAGTATGCTTTATATTGTGTATACATATGTAAAATCTGATGAGCCTTTGGCTTAAAGAAATACATATATCATTGTTTTGTATATTATACACTTCTTCATTAACTGAAAAAATCTTAATAACATAAGTATACAGAAACTTATCAGTAGTGCAAATGTCAGGCATATAACATTCTACTGATGTGATTAGAACCATATGTTATTTAAAATATACATATAAATTGACATACTGGTTTCTTAACTACCACAGTCACATTTCGGACAAAGGTAGTAAGCTAATTTATCAGCGACTTCTTTTGAAATGCTTACGCAGGAATCGTGGTACCATTCACGACATTCATCACACTGAATCATAAATGAACCCGTATCAGGACCGCGACAAATACAAAACTGATTATTTTCAGCCCTAGTATTCGACGGTGTTTGATCAATGATTTTACGGATCAATTCCGGAACTTCGCGATCTTTATACAGTTTAATCCGGTCATGATTCATGATTAAAGTTTTCCCACGAAGCTTGACTCTGTACAAGTACGCAGATAATTTCCTTACTACTACTCCAGGCCCTTTCCAAGGAGGGGTTAATTTTCGACACTTACCCTTTACTGTCGCCGTATCAAGAACATAGTCTACATCTCCAACTTTATAAGATCTTTCTAATATTTTTAGATCATAGTCACGTTTCAAGATACTTTGCGTAGTTTTCAGGGTATTCCTAGCTGTCTCATGAGCAACTGTTAAGTTCCTGATCAGATTAGCTAGGTATTGGTCCATGTCTTGGTAATGCTGCCCTCCTGTAAAGCCAGTACTACGATTCACACAGGATCTCAGTGCACCTGCTATTTGGGGTATACTGTGACCTCTGTGATGTTATGTAGATGCTCCTGGAAGCTTTTACCCAAGACAAGTATGTCATCAAGGAATGCTAAAACACTTTTCCAATGCAGCCCACGTAACACCAGATTCACCACTCTTGAGTAGGTACTTGGTGCATTGCAGAGTCCGAACCCCATTCTGTTGAACTGGAAGGATCCATATTTAGTAATAAATGCTGTTTTTTCTTTATCTGAATCCTTTACCTTCACCTGTAAATAATATAAGCCCAATTAGCATCTAATTTAGAAAACCAGATGTTACCTGTTAGTGTGTCTAAGCACTCATCCACTAAGGGCAAAGGGAAGACATCTTTTTTGGTGACTTTATTTAATGCTCGATAGTCCACACACCAACGGAGAGTTCCATCTTTTTTCCGGACCAATACAGGTGGTGAGGCCCACTCAGAAATTGAGGGTTCAATTACACCAGCGCTCAGTAATTTATTGAGATGCTTTTCCTCTCATCAGCATAGCATGCAGGAGTTCTTCGCAATCTCTGATTAATTGGTGCGGCATCTCCAGTGTCAATACTATGTTTGATGGCGGTGAAGTTTCCTAGATCAAACTCATTCTTGGCGAAAACATCACTATATGAGAGTAAAGCATCTTTTAAGAGTGATTTTTCATGTGATGACAAATGCTCACCTGATTTAGATAGTAGTTCTACCAGGTGCTCAGGTACTTCTTGGTTGTCATTTGAAGTAACCCTCTGTATACTTATCTCGCCAGGTTGTTGTTCTTCAAGGACTTCCTGTATTTCAGTGGCTATTCCTACAACTTGGCCTTGTTTTCAATTTTACATATTTGACAAATTAACAAGACAGACTACAGGTGTTTTTTCCTTCAAGTGTAGGGTTCTAGGTGACATGAAGGTATCAGACTCAATCGGTTCAACAACGTAATCAGCCAATGACCTACTTAGACTACAAGTTAACCGCACTGCAGCACATGGAGGTATAACTGTAAGAATAACTTTTGCAACTTGTGTTACATTGCAGTCACTAGTGGAACAAGAATTTATTGTTATACGCTCGTGACCAATATCAAGCTTACCTTCACTCATGTTGATAATAGCCTGGTGTTGTTGTAGGAAGTCTAGACCTAGCAGCATGTTGTCTTCTACTGGTGCTACGTATACTTCATTATTGTGAAAATCCTGTGACCCAATTGAAATACTTATCGGCCCAACTTTACAACCATTCATCTTGAAGTCCCTACCTGCTGCATGAAGCACAACCCTTTTTAATATAGCTGGTTTGGGGTTGAGGCTTTCAATCAATTTTTCAGATATTATAGTTACCTGAGCCGCAGTATCTATAACCGCCGAAACAGGGACACCATTTATATCTAAGTTTACTTTAATATTGGACAAGGACCTCATTCGACAAATGTAAATTTCGTCTGACGGTTCGGTATTTCCAATTGCTAGGCCATCAGTATGGATCAGGGATTGGCCTATAGCCCCGATCCCTTCTCTTTTCCCTCTCTTTTGGGACTCGCGAAGGTGACATTCTTTGTGGTGCGGTTGGTCTTGTTGAGGCTCGGACACTCATATTTGAAATGTCCCACCCCACCACAAAGAAGCATTTCCGCGCAGGAGAGGGAGATCTTGATGATGCTGGTGACTGCAATCTCCGAGGACTTCTGCTGTCTGAACGTCTTCTGGCAAGGGCCTCCTTCTGCTTGATGATGGTTTGCATGTCAGACTTTAAAGAGCCAAAATGGCTTTCAAACCTCGACATGCGCTCTCGCATCCCATCCTGTTTTGCCACTGCCCTCACCTGCAGCTCCTTATCAACCTGTTCTTCTCTAAATGAGATCTCCCTTACCTCTCTTTTCTTCCCATAAATCGCAGTATAGTTGTACTGGAAACTCTTTAGATGGTCTATAGTTTCCTCAATTGTCAAAGGATGCTGGTTAATGGCATATTGGCCAGCTTCCTTATCCATACAACCATGACAGATTCGTTTGATTGCCTGTTTGAGCATGTACTCTTCAGGTAAACCTTCGTAAGCACGGAGGGCTAACTGCAAAAAATCTATCAGTCCGCTCCTCAAAACTTTCTCCGGTCCCCTGAGTTAGTGGGTTTATTTTTAATTGTGCTGTTTTGGGTATTTCTTTATACCCGAAACGTTTCTCCAATTTTTGCATGCAAAAATCCAATATCCACATTTTGAGTGATGATTGTGGCGTAGTACTTACTAGCTTTTCCTTCCAGGCACCACCCAAGATAATCCTTAGACTCCTGAGGCCTCCAGTTTTTAACTTCAGCAAATCTCATGAACTTTTGCTGGAAGGCCTTCCAGGAATCAGAGCCATCATACCTCAGTGTTTTGGTAAGGGGTCTATACGATCTGGTCTCCCATTTCGTATTGGTTGGGGTGGTGGCTGCTGAGGTTGTAATTGTTGCTGTAGTACAGGTTGCACTAATTGTTGTTGAACCTGTGATTGCATATTCTGTGGTAGTTGTTCCTGTTGTACTTGTTGTGCAATGTTTTGTTGCAGGTGTTGTGCAATGTTTTGCTGCACCGGCTGCGGATTTTGTTGTTGCACTAAATGTTGCTGAAATGCAGCCGGTGCCTGATTTAATTGTTGTTGAGCTGGCATCTGTTGTGGTTGTGGTACATGTTGTATTGGTGGATTTTGTTGCACTTGTTGTGGTGCATGTTGTTGCACCTGTTGTGGTACATGTTGTTGCACTTGTTGTTTTGGTGCATGTGGTGTACCAGTGGGTGGCGTTAAATATTGTGTTTGTACAGGTGTTGTAGGTGTACTGCTGGTGTTCTGCATACCCTGTACTGTATTACCACCCCAACCAGAGACATGAGGCATCTGGGTGTTTGAAATAACATTAACAGATTCCTGGAAATTTAACGGTGATTTACCGCCTAATGTCTGGGCTGTTCCTTTGTTATTCCCCATGTTTAAATCCATCTTTTGCCCGCTGGACTTTGCAGGATATTGTTTTCCCATTGTCATAGACGGTACATAACCACCCTGTGACATGGGAGAACTAACATTATCTCCGACTTCAGTTTTAACTAGAGCCATGGGCGGTACATAATCACCCTGTAACCCAGCTACACTGACTGATACTGGTCCCTTTTCAGTTTTAATTGGAGCCATGGGCGGTAAATAACCACCCTGTAGCCCAGCTACACTGACTGGCATTACCCCAGGAACAGTAACTGGAATTGTTCCTTGGACACAAACTGGACCATAGTATGATGCAGGAATACATGGGGGAACTTGAGGAAAATGTCCCCATAAATTAATATTGGGTTGCATCCCATAAGGCATCATTGTCTGATATGGGGGATAATGTGGCACAACACCCCACTGATTGGGAGTCCCACCATGCTATGGGAATGGCATTTAATAGGGTATACCACTGTATGGTGGGTACTGTCCCATCTGTGACATGGGAGGCATCATAGTTGGGTATGATGCACTCGCTGGCATATTTGAGGGAACTTGTGTGCTTATTCCACCTACCCCAGGGTACACTGAGTTCTGTAAGTTCAACTTACTTGAACTATATGAGTCCTTCAAGGGAGGTGGCAAGCTGTAATTTTTTGTCTTTAATTTTGCACCCCCTGCTGCCCATTTGTTTTCAATTTCTTTATTTTTCAAGTCAATTAATGACTAAACATTGTTCATAAATCCACCGGCTGTGGTGGTGGTAACAGGTTGTGCCGGCGAATTCACGATAGAATTGTCAGGGCTTTGATGGGTAGAAGATTGAGTCTGCTGGACTTGATCAGTGCTCGCGGTTGCACCTGATTCCTTCATATTGGTTGCGACCTCATCATTCTCATCTACGGATGTTAGTTCATCATCCCATAGTTGAGAATGATAAAAATTAAATTCTTGTTTTTTTTTCAAAACTGATGGAATTCAGAGTTTCTTGGTCCAGATTCAAATATGGAATGGACTGGAGGTCATGCGGGCTTATGAAATAACCGGTCACTGTGCGAGCTTGAAGAATTTTTTCAGCTGTTGCAGGGCCAACGCCTTTTATAGTAGTTAATTCTTCTTTGCCAGCGAAATTGATTCTCAACATTGTGATTAATAGTTAAGTTCTAACTTTAAGAAATAAAAGCCTGATTTAACTATTTAAAGTAGTAACAAACCAGTTAAATACACAATATTTAACAATGTACTTTACTTTGAGTAAAGCCAGAACACTGTAAGGAACAATTGCTTGAAAATGTCTATAAATAGTCAAAAATGAAAATATTTTTTACATATGCAATGCCTACATGAAATGGAAAAAAAAAGAAAAAAAAAAACTCAATTGAAATTCTGAATTTTAAAAACAAAATTAATTTATAATTTGTTTGTTGTTGTTGTTGTTTTTTTAATACTCCTGTCTACTAGTAAACAATTTATTTATTTTGCAGTGTTTTAACTAGTACTTTAATAAATAAATTGGAATGATAAAGGAACAGTTACCAATATATATAAGTATTAATATGTTCCAGTTTATTTATGAAAATATTTAAGTTCAATTTCAATTGTAAATAATTCAGAAAATTGCTTAGGTATTGTAGGAGTAACAGTATTAAATACTATGAGCAGTAATAGAGCAATTAAACTTTATAAAATAGACTTTACTTAATGTATTGTTTAGTAAAGTTTTATTTCTCGTTGAAAATCTTCAAGAAAGCAAAACCGGATATTTACTTCTATTTAACAGGAAGTTACATTAAATATTGCGCCAAAACGTCACTGTCAGATTGGCGCCAAAGCGTGAAAAAATGGCGTCCGACAAGACGAGTGACAAGTAAACAAAATGTCGAAAAAATTTCAAAAAACTATTCTAGGGAACAAAATAACAAAATTATCGCATCAACGTTTATAAAAACGCCTTAAAACGATAATATATACAAAAAAATGTACAAAATATCTATCAAATATATATATAAAAAAAAATTGTAATGCAGACGATATAACCCACGTGTTTATTGAAAAAACGAGTGACAAGGAAAAAATATTAATTTGACACAAAAAAGTACGTAGGCTTGCAAACAATATCACACACAACGTTTATTGAAACGCACGTGTATGAAAATGTTGAAATATAGCAAAAATATGACAAATTGTCGCAAACAACGTTTTCTGAAAACGCACGTGTACGAAAATACGAAGTTTCTAAAATATGCGAAAGTACACAACGTTTATTTAAACGCTCGTGTACAAATAATGTAATTGCAAAAATGTAGCACACAACGTTTATTAAAATGCACGTGTACTAGTTTCAAAGAAAAGCAGTAGTTTATTTACAAAAATTTCACGACAAAAGGTTAAATAGACATGGCCAAATTGTTGGAACCTCGTGCTTCAATGTTTAAACAACGCCCGTGCACGACGAGTTTCCGAAAAAAGTGTCACAAAATGACCGTGAATAATTTAACAGAATTTGGTAAATACCGAGTTTACCCGTGACGCCAAAATTGTCGTGTAATTAAGTGTAGTCTACAGCATCGTAATAACGTTAAATTAACGCCTGTACGACAAATTAATAGCCATTCTCTGTAAGCATTTAAACTCTTATATAGGGAGTGTGGCACGCTAGGTCTTAGATTTT
Organism: Saccostrea echinata; assembly: GCF_033153115.1. NCBI lineage: Eukaryota > Metazoa > Mollusca > Bivalvia > Ostreida > Ostreidae > Saccostrea > Saccostrea echinata. The sequence continues at coordinate 26,394,493 of NW_026889782.1, forward strand.
TATGAAACTTGGCACACATTCCTATATTGATGTATGAAACTAAAAGTAGTAACAAACCAATAAAATGGTTGCTATGGTCAATAGTTACCATGGCAACCAACATACATTTTTCATGGCCAATAAAATGCTAAATTTTGATGAAACATGACAATTTTTGACTATTAAAAGTCTTTAATACAACAAGATATTTACATGATTTCATCTTTTTGCCAAAATACATCATTTTTATAGTTCTTTAGATAATCTCTAGTATTTGAGTAACTTTACCTAATAGAAAAAATACCTCCCGTTTTTAGGTAGGATTTCTCTTGGGGGGGGGGGGGGATTGTAGATTTTAGGCTCATTTGAAAAGCCTGCTATAAAATTTTGCGGACATTTGGGAAAAAATAAATACATTGGTTTGAAAGTCCATATATAGTTCTAATACAAACTGCAAAGAAACACTTGGTATTTATATTTAGTTTTCATGTTACCATGGTTACAAACTTATGCTTTTTTAAAGAATTCCAGACAATGGCAATAGGTATCTACAATCAGTTTCAATATAAATACCTGAGTATTTCAAAATGGATTATAACCAAATTTAGTTATGTGGTACACAAGAGCAAAATCAAAGAGAAAAATCAATTTTAATCACCAAAGTTCAAAGCCAAAATGGCTCGATTTAGATGGAAATTTAAGGAAACTAAACATATTTTTTCTGTGTCCTTACTAATGCTTTTGTTTTAAACAGCATGGATAAACAAATTTACAGTCCTGGTGGACAATAACTACATGTGGCATCACATGAATTTGTAAATACGGACAAAAGGTCAAAGTTCAAGGTCACAATGGTATATAAAATTGCCTTTTTGTCCCCCGCTTTCACTGAAAGTGGGGGATATTGATTTAGGTCTGTCTGACCGTCCATCCGTCCGTCAGCCTGTCTTTCTGTAACACTTTCGTTTCTGTCCGATGTCTCAAGAAGCCTTTGAGCCTTTGCAATGAAATTTTGCATAAAAAATCCCTGTGGCCTAGGGAAGACTCCCATTGATTTTAAGGTCAAAGGTCAAGGTCATGAATTCATAAATTCTGTTTAAACACTTTATTTCTGTGCGATATCTCGAGAAGCCTACGAGCTTTTGCATTAAAATTTTAAAGCACAACTCCCTATGAACTAAAAAAAGACCCATATTGATTTCTAGGTCAAAAGGTCTAAGATCAATGTCAAAAATTTATACATTCTGTTTGTGTGTAAAACTTTCATTTCCAAGTGATATCTCAAGAAGCTTTTAAGCTTTTGCAATGAAATTTTATATCTTAACTCCCTATGGTCCCACCCGCTCCTCTTAAAGTGTCCCGTCCCTCACCCCCACCACCCCCCGACCACCACCCCTCTAAATCCGTACATGCTCTTCTTTCTACCTTAAGCAGGGAACACAGATTCTCTGAATTAGCTTTTTAGTATAGCATTTATACTTGGATATTGTAAAAGCGTATCCTGTTTTATACACAATTTGTTTTACTGAAACTGCATGGTAAATAAATTACATTCTCACTTTTAGCTTGACGCATAATGTGAAAATGCTATGATAATGTTTTTTAAGGTCATTTATTGATAAAAATGAAGCCAAGTCAAAATATTGAAAGCCTATGCACTTACCATATTGAGTGATGTGTACATAGAGAATTGTGCTACATGCATGTAAAAACACTCTTTTGTTGTTTTTGTAACTACATGTAAGCCCTTGTTCTAAAATGTACATTTTTAACCCTATTCAACAGCCCGCACTTTTCCTGTGACAGGCAAATTATGTTTTCCTGTGACTTTTTTCAGAGAAGTTGACAGAAAAAGCCTAAAACCATTTTACTTTGCAATATTATTCTTAAAAACTTTAGAGACATTGATGATAAATATTTCCACCCAAATATGCATCGGTTTACACATAATAGATTGCTATTTCCCAAAATTTAATCAATGATAATCTGTTGTAAAAATCTACTGGACCTGTTCGGATAATCTGTTTTTGTGCTTTGAAATTCTTGAATTTATGTCGGTTGCTAAATTTGAGTTGGTTGGTAAGCTTGATGGAATCGTATACTTTATGGTGTGTAATGTAAACATATTTTCTAAAGTTTAGTCCTTGAAAATGTTGAAAATAAATAATCTGTCCCTGCCTTCTACCTACGGTTTTCATTTGGGGGGGGGGGGGTATATATTAAAGGAAGTGATTCTTCATAAGCGATTAACCCCACCCCGCCCCCATTCCCAAGGTATAGATTTATTTTTTGTTTAATTTTATGATTTTTCTTTTGATAGAAAAGAGGGGGGGGGGGTGTCTGAAATTTATTTAAGTTTTCAGTGTTGAGAGAATACAGCTAGACAGATTTAATATTAATTTTACTGCTACAAGGTTCAGTCTAAATGTATCTTAGTCTAGAGAAATGATAAACCGTTAACTTTAAATATGATTCAGACAATTTGTATTTCTATGCAACCCCCCCCCCCCCCCCCCAAGAAAAAAATGAAAGTATAATTTTGACTGATCGACAGGAATCAAACAAAACATTTTTATTATTGGCCTTAACAATTTTTTTAATTCTTTTTTTATTGGGTAAAGACCTTTCCCTTAAAGAAAATTCTTGCTTTAACAACATTATCAATTTCTTTGTAAATGTCTTTAAAGTATTTGAATAAAAAAATCAAAATTGAAATATACACACAAAACTTTTCTCTCTTTTTTGTGATACAGATAAAGGCAAACAGTAGGAGGAATTAAAAAGATTGAGTTTTCTGTTACATCTCTCACTAAAAACTGTTTTTTAGGTTTGGAGTTTTTTTTTTCTACACGTAGCCTTTAAATAGAGATAAAATATACTTTTTCGTTCTATAATTTTAGGATGCGGGTGTAAAGAGCGTTTTTTTTTTACTTCCCTAGTCAGATTATTTATTTCGTGGTAGTGAAGGACTTATTATTTATTTCCAAGATGATCCAGGACAGATTATTAATTTTCTGTTTCACCTTAAAGATAGTCTGAAGAGCCAAAAAAAAAGGGAATAAACCCAAACTCTATTTCGTGGGAGGGGGGGGTCAAGCATTTGTTTTGGTAATATTTTTTATAACCCATAGTATAATAATAATACTTATTATACTATGGGTTACTATGGGTTAAAAAAATTACATGTATTACCGAAACAATCATCTGTGGGTGGTGGTGGGGGTTGTAGCACTTATGAAGGATAAATTATTTATTTTCCTGTCAGTCGAGGACAGATCGATTATTTATTTTGAACATTTTCAAGAACAGATTATTAGTTTCTAAAATCTGTCACCCCCCCCCCCCCCCAAAAAAAAAAAATCAAATGGTTCTCCCTTTAACGACAGGCATAAACTTACATCACATCATTCAATATAAACTTGATACACCTGTACTTTGTTGTTGCCAAGCCTATTTTTTTTTATCCAAATATCAACTTCCAGTTTTGTACGATCATGTAAATGTAACTTAACTTTAATTATTTAGGTAAAATCAAAAGCCTACTTCTCTCACATTATAAATCTTTTTTTTTTTCACGCATCGTTTTTAAAAAGAAACACTGGCGTTTCCAGGCTGTTATTCATTGTAATATATGATGGACACTCTGACTGAGACACTGTACCTCTTCTTACAACCAATTCAATATAATTCTGATATCTTAAGTTTTTTGAAACTCTTAAGACCTTGAGGCTTAGACTTCAATATCATGAATGTGTAAAGAGCTGATTTCTTGTACCATGTGGTCTTGTACATTTCGCCATTGTTCATGTCTATTACTCTTTTGCATCCAGGAAATAAACAAAGAGGTTAATATTTGTATGCACATTAAATAAACAGAAAAAAATATTTGATTTTACTTGAAATCCAGGATATATGATGACATTGTGAACAGCTACCAGTCAGTTTTGTCCAATGATTTTTTTTATCTTTCACACTAAAGAGCTCAGAATTATCAAAGGGAGATAATTCAATTTTTAAATGAATGTCTGCTATTTTAATCATAGATTTCTCATATTTATAGACTGAATACCAACAATGTTTTTAAATGCCTTTTAAAATCAGATGTCATACTTTTTATTTCTGTGAGTAACATGAATAGAAGTAGCCGCATTTCATTGAATAACATTCCCAAAAATTGCATTTTTTCAGAAAAAATCAACTTTAGACACCGTTTCCATGGTAACTACTCAACATTCATATGATCTAACAATATTTTTTGGAGTAGTTTGTGAGGTGGTAAATTCTAGCCAAATTTGAAAAAAAATTGTGACTATGCGTGCCGCAAAAGTTTAAGTGGTTACAGAGAATGGCTATTAATCTACATAGTAATTTGCAGAAGAGTAGGACTATCCTACCGGCGACGCCAATTGTCGTGTAACCTAGTTAATATTGGTTACTATAGCTCACAATAGAGTAAAAAAGGCTGGCGTCTTACATTAAACAGGATACATGGTAAATAGACATGGGGTGAGTCCGGGCATACATCAACAATAACAACACACAAACAATACGTAGACAGGAAAACAGGTAAACGTGTTCTTAGTTAGACATCAGGACCAGGACTGAAGCTTCAGTACGCCTAATACAGAGCATCACGTGACATGCCTAGTATGCGGGTGGATCAGGGTCAGAGGTCATGTATACAGAGAGTTGGGAGAATACAATAACATGTAACACCTAATTTTACTACAATTTGGATTTAAGAATTTATATGAAAAAAAATTCTACGCTTAGTTATTATTGGTTCAAACGACGATTTAAGAGCATCAAATGTGAGGTATTACCAAAAAATAAAACCAAGAAACTCCAAACACATTTAACCATAAGCAATTCAATAATTATTTACAAAGAAAATCATCTTGTGTTTTAGCAGATATTAGAATAAAATATATGATCATGAAGTCAACCCCACATATGTCGGTCTTATGGAAAGTATATCAACCAAGCACGAAATCGAAGGTCAATATAATGAAATCTGAGTGCTACATTTATTCATATTTTTTTATATCAATTGATGAAATCAAAGTTCTAATTACAGTTATGATTAATACACGGGGCATTGTTACGTCATACCCTTTATGACATCACAATTAATAATTTGAATTGAGGTATCTGCATGTATTTGAGAAACATCTATTGTGACGGATTCATCACTGTTATTTTACAGAAACTGTTTTCATGATAAAACATCCGATCAATATGCTCTTTGAAAGCTGAAAATAGAAAGTTCAAATCCAAATTGTTTTATTGTTTATGATCTACTTTGAGTCATAAGAGAGCTAGGAATGAACGAATAAGCAATAATAAACTGGAGTTTTTTTTTCATTTGAAATAGTTACATTTCCTTGCGGGACAATGGAATTGGGAAAAAAATCGTCAATTGAATGAAGTGTATTGTATATAAAGAAAATTTAAGGTATGGTTTCTATATACCCTAAAATAAACCAAAGGGAATTATATATAAAGTAACAGATATTAAATATCAGCCTAGGAAACCGCTAATTTTCTTTAAGATATCCGTATTTTGTTATATTCATATAAAGAATTCGTAAAAATATAATGGCTATAACAAATTATGGATACACCGAGATTTATTCGCAATTATCAAGGACTTGCTTTAACCAAGATTTATATATTTATTTTAATATTTTGATTATGTTCCCCAAACGAAGTTTGGACAGATATTGTTTTTACTCTATTTTTCTTCTTCTTCTTCATGGGTATTTTTTTTTGTTCGCGAGTGATTTTAGCAACTACACATCCGATTGGGGTGAAACCATTTTAGGATTAATAGACATGTTGTGTAGATCTGCGGAACGAAGGTCATTTTGTGTGCACTTGCATGCACGTGCAGGCACGTGCAATGAGTGAAATGATTGATATACTAAATATAGCCGTAACATTTTGATGAAATGCTTTGTTACTCAGAAGATAAAGATATATTTGTAGTGTTGACAAAATGACATGATCAAATTTGCGTGAACTCACGAAATATGTGCTTCGCTCTGATTGGCTGACACATAAATCTCAATATCTTCCTTGTTTTTTGACAAAGCACTTTGAAATTTAAGATATAGGTATATATAATAATGTTCTACAATACGTTTATTTGGAAATTCATGAAAACATGCGAATGCACGTGTTCTGCAATTTGATTGGTCGAAACTTTAAATGTAATTTCATTAGTTTTCAACAAAAGAGGATGAAATTTAGAATAAATATAGAAATAATGGGTTCCTACATAATGCTACTATCACAATTGAATTTAAGGACATGCATGCACGTGTGGTGAAATCTGATTGGCTAAATAATGAATACTTAATAGGCTGTATCTCTCTTACTATTCAATAGAAGACTTTAAAATTTATGACAAAGATATATATTTTAAGGCACATTAAGAATATATATTTGAGAAACCTAGAAATTACGCACAAGCAAGCGTGCTGAAATCTGATTGGCTAAGATTGTTAAGTATTTATATCTTTCCTAGTTTTTAACGGAAGAAGGCGAAATTCAGAGTATATGTACTAGTAAATAATACAAGTTCCTATATAATGGAATAATTAGAGATGAATACGAGGACATGCTAGCATGTGTGCTGAATTCTGATTCGTTAATATTCAGGTTGCTGTAACTTACAACGTTTTCAGGGAAATTCTTTGAAATCTAAAATGTAGCTCTTTATTTTGGCATACTATGAGACGATTTATATGGACTTTTTTAAATGACCTGCATGCGCGTGTACTTAAATCTGATATGTCTTATGCATAATTTGCTATATGAGCATATTTCCCCAAAAACTTGAGAAACAAAGTTGTAAAGATCTATAATACAAAGATTTTGCCTCATGTAATGAAACTTATCAGTCTGGTCGAACCCTTAAACGGGGGTATACCCTCAAACGAGGGTTTTCCGTCCCGTCATGCAATGCACAAGAACGGTAACTCTTGCTCTATCCAGTGTACAACAAATTTGCTTATATCATCAATCTTAGGAAAAAGGATCGATAATATTGTTATTCCTGCTATTAACTTGATAAAATGTCAACAGAAAAAAATAAACAGGTTAAGTTTTCCATAATTTGAATTGATACTGCAGGAATAACGAATTATTTTCCGTTATTTCATGGCATAATTTATTAATTTTTTTATGTGACGTCTCAATTAAGTTTTTTAAAATTATGAAATTGAAAACACAAGGAAAAATCTTCTAAGAATGAGGAAGATATGATTTTAAATCTAGATTTAAATAAAAAAAATATATAATCGTGTTTTACCCCTAAACAATCGTATTTATCTTCTTTTTTTTTTAAAAAATGCTAAACATTTTATTTAATTCCTATAAGATATAAAAACAATAAATACGATAAATTCCATTTGAATTTAATTTTTATCTGTTTTTTTTTTTTTTTTTTTTTTTTTTTTTTTTTTTTTGTTTGTTTGTTTGTTTGTTTTTTGTTGTTGTTGTTGTTTTTACACTTCCTGGGCATGGTTATTGATCATCAAGACCGTCGATTGCTAGTCAGAGGAAACGCAGACTGAAACCCATGTTAATTAATAAATTAATATTAACACCACATTTTCGTGCATTTTATTATGAAAATAAAATATATAAGGTAGAATTATACATTTCTTTTATAATTTCAATTTAATATAAATTGTTTTTGTATGTTTATCGAATATTTTATCTTAATTATCTGGATGTCAATGAATAATAGATCGCCAACTATGCCAGTGAATAAATACCGATTTGTACAATAAAATTTGTAAAATACGAACTCTCAAAACACCTATAATCTATCAATTCCGAGTGGTTTCACATTTGCAAAATGATCCGTAACTTTGCACCGGCGTTTTTGTAAATCTCTACTTTTTGCGTGAATTTACATTTTTTCGCGTTACGAAGTATAGCGAAAAATAATTGTCCTGACGACATGTAAACGAATACGAAAGTGTGGTGTTACTTAGGTGAAATTGTTATGTAGGTTTCAGCCAATGAAATGTCGGTATTGAGAAAACGTGTTCGATTGTATTTACGGGTGGTTAGTAAGAGTTCACTTTCTAGCGCACGCTATCCCGAGCAAGTCCGGTTTTTGGTCATGGACGCCAGGCAGGTACAGAGTGCAATTTCTGAAGAAGTTAATCGAGCTGTGTCTCGTCAACAGTCGGAATTGTTAGAAAATCTAAAAAATATGATGGACAGTCATTTGATCGTATTCCAACAAAACATTCAGCAAATTTCCACGTCTCAAATCAGCAAAATTGAGGAAAATTTGAATAAGCATTATGTTTTCCGTAAATAGGGAAATGAGAACCAATATAAGCATGAAGCGAAAGTTCTAACCAAACTGAAGGAGGCCAGGGAGCATTTGAACAGCGACGACGGAGTGGAGTCAGCCAAAAGCAGTATCGCTGAAGGTATAGAATTGGTTAAGAATCGTCAAAAAGTTATTAAGTTAGCCGATTCGTCGCAGCTCGGTTGGAGAGTGGTTCAAGAGTACGAAGCCAACCGGATAGAAGACGATTCGGATGATGAGAAGATGTACAGAGCACAGATGAGGGCCGAGAGGAAAGTTTTCAACGGGAGGAAGCGATCTAGATTTGAACCCTATCAAAAAAAACAAACAAACCGGCAACAGCCACTCGCATGGAGACTGACGAGAAAGTCAACGAGCAGTGGAAAACCCGGCAGATGTTTTGATTGCGGGGCAAAGGGACACTGCAGTCGAGATTGCACAAAGAAAGATGACAAATCAAATAAGATAAGTGAAAACTTAGATGATTTTTTATCTATTTCAAATTTGGCACATTTTAATGATATAATAAATAAAAAATCTCCAGTTGGTCGCTTAAGATCACACTGCGATGAGTGTGAGAAAATTGGAACAGGTAAAACAGTCTTGGATGTCATAAAGGCAGGTTATAGAATTCCATTCAAAACTAACCCTGTGGCTATTGAATTAAACAACAATAGGTCAGCGAGAGATGAACCAGATTTCGTCACAGGTGAGATCAAAAATTTGGTAGAAAAGGGGTGTGTGTCACGGGTGTCTGAAAAACCTACAGTTGTAAATCCTTTGACTGTGGCTAAAAATAGAAACTGTAAGTCAAGGTTGGTACTTGATTGTAGACATATTAATCCTCATTTACACAAGTTTAAGTTTAGATACGAGGATACTATAACAGCAAAGGAAATGCTTAAAGTCGGAGATTTTATGTTTACTTTTGACCTAAAATCAGCTTATCATTTAGAAATATGCGAGGAACATCGACAATATTTAGGGTTTTCATGGAAAGAAAATGGAAAAGTTTCTTATTTTGTTTTGAATGTACTACCTTTTGGCATTTCTACTGCAGGGTACATATTTTCTAAAGTTCTTCGAGAACCGGTGAAACGCTTAAGGTCAGAAGGAATAAAGATTATTACATTTTTACATGACGGTATAGCTGCAGGCAGAAATTTTGATGAGGCATCAAATGCAAGTAATTCAATAAAACACATTTTTCAAAATTTGGGCTTCTTGTTTGCAGAAGAAAAATGAAATTGGGTTCCAAGTCAAAATTGTTTATGGTTAGGTCTGCAGTGGAATACAGAAAAAGGTCAAGTTCACATCAGTGGTGACAGAGTTCATCGTTTAAATTCTTGCTTAGATGCTTTACACTGCCAAGTACAGAAAAATGTTCTTTATTTTCATGTAAAATTTTTGGCTAAAATTGTTGGTCAAATAATATCTATGAAAGTCGTTTTTGGTGATATTGTTAGAATGAGAACAAGATTTTTATAATACTGCATATCAAGCAAAAATAGCTGGGAAGCTCAGGTAAAAATAACTGCGGAAGCTTTGAAAGAAATTGAGTTTCGGCGCAGAAGTGTGTCAACATTGAATGAAAATGGTTGTTCAATTGATTTGGTAAGCGCATCAGATGTATGCAATTTGTATTTATATTGCGATGCCTCAGATGTAGGCTTTGGTGGTTATTTTGAAAGTTTGAATGAGAGAAATGAAAATGTTTTTATGAGTAGTGTAGTTGGAAATTGGACGGAAGAAGAAGCGATGCAGAGCTCATGATGGAGAGAGCTTGAAACTGTTAACAGGGTTATGAAAAGTAAAGTCAATATCATTGAAAACACAAAGGTAGCTGTAATTTCGGACAGTAAAAACGTTTCAAAAATTCTGCAAGTTGGGAGCAAAAAGCCATATTTACAAATCATTGCAAATCAAATATTTGAGACTTGTAGTGAAACCAGTGTTCAGGTTCAAATTGTATGGAAGCCTAGATATGAAAACAAAAGGGCAGATTTTTTGAGCCGTGTAACTGACATGGACGATTGGTCAGTTCACGATGAGGTATTTGACATTTATGAGAAATTGTGGGGAGTTCATACTGTTGATAGGTTTGCAACTCAGTACAATAAAAATGTGAAAGATTCAATTCAAAATATTGGTGTCCTGGTACAGAGGCAATTGACGCTTTTACACAGGTATGGGTAAGTGAAAATAATTGGTTAGTTCCCCCGCGCCGTTTTATACCTAGAGTTATGAACAAAATGGTAGCGGAAAAGGCCTCAGGAACGTTGATTATTCCAGAGTGGAAGTCATCTCCATATTGGCCTTTGATATTTGAGGGAAACTGTTTCAAACATTTTGTTAAATGTTATGATTATTTGCCTAATGAAAAATTAATAACGCATGGCAAGAGAAACAAATCAGTATTTGCAAAATTTCCATTGAAATTTAAGATGTTGGTATTGAGGATCCAGTTCTAAAATTGACAGTGCACAAGATTATGAATATATTTTAATGGTAATGAATATTCTTTCCAGGATTAGGAGTGCAGTTACATATAAACAAAGCAGTTACTGATAGTGGCATTTTATTGGGCAGCAAGCTGAGGTCTTTCAGTGAGCATATGTGTGGTTATCTCTTATCATCGAAGAGTGACGACACCAACAAGGCCTACAAACATAATTTTCAACGATGGAAGAAGTTCATAAATGAGCACGAGCAGAGTGAAATTCCAGCGCAGCCGGTACACGTTGCATTATATATTACTTATTTGCTAGATTTCGTCGTATTCTACAGTGAACAGTACTATTTATTCGATTAAATGGATGCATGAAATAAGTGGTTAGCCAGATCCTCCCGAAAATTCCTTCGTGAAATCATTACAGGAATCAGCAAAACGTTTAACTGGTAGACCGGTGAGCAGGAAAGATCCAGTCGACCGTCAGTTGTTACAAGATTGTGTGATTTGTATACTGACAGTACAGATGTTCTTTTATTGAGAAATTTAACTATGATTTTGATAGCTTTTGCTGGTTTTTTGAGATTTGACGAACTGAGTTCTTTGAAATGCAATAATATCATTGTTGAACAAAATTATTTAAAAATTATTATTGAAAAATGCAAAAACGATCAATATAGAGATGGAAATGAAGTACTTATTGCTAAGGTTCCACAAGCGCTTGTCCATACGCCATGTTTCTACGTTATACAAAAGAGGTGGGAATTGATTTATGTTCTGATCATTTTATTTTTAAACCCGCTTTTAGAAGTAATGGTTTTTCAAAATTAATAGTTAAAAATAAGAAGCTTAGTTATACTGCAGCAAAGCAAAACATTGTTACTCTTTTAAAAACAGTAGCTCCAAATTTAAATATTGGTCTCCATTCTCTTAGATCAGGAGGCGCAACTGCTGCTGCAAATGTTGGTGTTAATGAAAGGTGTTTACAAAGGCACGGGCGATGGAAATCTGTGTCTAGCAAAAATGTTTATGTTAAAGACTCTTTAGAAAAAAAGGTTACATGTGTCAAAACAATTGTTGTTGTGAGTTATACATATATTTTTTCTCTCGCTCTTTTCTCTCCCTTTCTTTGGTAATGTCTATCGTCAACCTGCTCGGTGCGCTACAATGCATATTAAGGTGTTGTGTTTATATATAAAGGTGCATAGTGAAATGAAGTGTAGACTTACATTTTTTCGCGTTACGAAGTATAGCGAAAAATAATTGTCCTGACGACATGTAAACGAATACCGAAGTGTGGTGTTACTAAGGTGAAATTGTTATGTAGGTTTCAGCCAATGAAATGTCGGTATTGAGAAAACGTGTTCGATTGTATTTACGGGTGGTTAGTAAGAGTTCACTTTCTAGAGCACGCTATCCCGAGCAAGTCGTGTTTTTTTTTTATAAATACAATAGTAAAATTTATATTTTATAAATTTAGCAACAATTTTTTGGATGTTTAAAACATGAGTGAGGGTCTGCCACACAACTTTTTCGCTTACTCTGCAATTTGCCGCGGACACACAGGTTTCCATAGTTTCTTCAAAATATTTGTTTTTTATCTATAGTTTTTCCTGGGCGGCGGAGGAGGCTTTAAATTTCATTGCATTATTATTAAAATTCGCTTTTTGTGTTTTTGCCTTTTAGTATGTGGGCCTAATGTTATATCAAAACTGCTTTGTTTGTATATTTGAATATATTCAATATAATAAACCTGGCGTCAACCTGCTCGGTGCGCTACAATGCATATTAAGGTGTTGTGTTTATATATAAAGGTGCATAGTGAAATGAAGTGTGGACATGCACATTTTTAAGCAACTTTGCATGCTCGTACCCCGGATTGAGGGTATGTTTTTTTCTATTTCCGTTTAACCCCGTTTCGGGGTTCAACCAGACTGCTTATAGGGAATAAGGCACCAATAGGGAGTGGGTGGGGACGTTTCGGGAACATCTGTTACGGTCTCCGTTACAATTACAACTAGTTCTGTTATAATTTTTATTTTTTTGTTTACTAGTGACTTGGATTAAGCCATCTTGACAAATATAATAGTCTTGTTTATCTCAACACTTGTGTTACCAAGCCTGTTGACTGAATCAATGAAGTTTCTGGATGAATGAGACATACTTTTTATTATGTTCTAATTCACCAGTTCAACCGAACATAAATTATTTATAAATTCAAAACTCCAACACATGTTTAGGAACGGCATCGCCTGCGTCTGTGCAACAGACATTTATTACACATAAATGTTACAATATTTTAAATATTCTTCTTTGAAACAACATTCTACAAAAAAAATAAAAAACGAAAATATTAAATCATATCAGATATATACATTAGAAAGTAAGGTGGGTGGGCGGGGACTTGTTGCACTAAGCGCAGCGAAACCTCGAATAACCTCTAATTCTTAATACCTGGACACAGGTAAACTACCTGTTCCGCACGATTTCATTTGAACTCATATCAATCGTTAAAACCCAATCAAATCTTAGATACTATAAATACTTCCTAAACACGTAAACAAACAACACCACGTGTTTCCGATACCATTTATAAATATATTTATTAGTAAGGTATAAAGTGTTGGAAAGAAACAAAGCATTTTCAACATACCTAGAAACAATTGTTAAAAAAGTTTTTGTCTTGTGAAAAACACAATTACTGAAATTCGATTCGTGCAAACTTTGTAGCGTTTCATGTAAATCGTGCAGCATTTCGTGCAAACCCTGTAGCGAGCGTGTACAGTTTATGCGGCATGGTGAGGGGTCATAGTATGTTTCTGGGTTTGTATCTTAATCAGTATTGTCTAAGTGTAATCACAATAAGTACGCTTAAATTGTTATTCCTTTTCAATATTTTTTTTTCGATTTCGATATATCCTGGTGAGCCTGAGATAAAAGATACCACAGAGTCTGGCACATCTGTTTCATATTTGGATATTTTACTTGAAAAAGACTTAATGGTAATCTAAGAACCAAGCTTTATGATAAACGTGATGACTTTAACTTTTCAATCGTCAACTTCCCTTACTTATGCAGCAATATACCTTCATTACCTGCATACGGGGTATATATATCTCTCGGTTGATTCGATGCGCAAGAGCATGCTCTACGTATGTACAATTTCTAAAACGAGGTAAATTATTGACAAATAAGTTGATGAAACAAGAATATCAGCTGTCTCGTTTAAAGTCATCATTTCGTAAGTTCTATGGTCGATACAATGACCTTGTCAGCAAATACAATTTATCATTGATTCAAATGCTGACTGACGTTTTTCATACTTATTGTTAGGCCATTATTTATACACTGAATTGTCTACGGATTTTTCCGTTATATCCCGATCATGAGTAGGAGCACATGGCGGGTGTGACCGTCGGCAGGGGATGCTCACTACTTCGTCGCATCTCATCCCACCTCTGATGTTTGGAGGTCCGTGTTTGCTATGCTCCTATTTTGTATTGTTTAATGGACTTTTGAGCTTGAATACTGTTCGTTATCTCCATATATTTCATTTCACACTTTCCCATATCAAACTTTATAGGGCATTAAATTGTGGTTAAATGTAATTTTATCTAGATATCATTGAGATGGTGGCCATCTCAACGCGCCCCGCTTTCAGCAATAAACATGAAAATGTAAGGTAGCTTAAAAGGGTTTATTTTGAAGAGTAACATTTGTGTACTATTAAATGATGTGTTGTTTGAGTCTAAAAGGTTTCTTTGTCATCCTTGTAATGATAAAAAAATGGTATGAAAATCACGCGTTCTCCATACCCTCTATCAAAAAAACGGCACAAAAATCACGAATGTTGCATATCCTCTATGAAAATTGTTGCATATCCTCTATCAAAATATAATTCCTGAAGTCATCAGAGTGGTTTGGAAATGAAGTATTTTTTTTCTTTTTCGATAATATTGTACAAATTATATTCTGAATCAGATCCTAAGTGTCCGCAGGGAAGAAGATTGATCTATTAATTGTTCTCTTTTTTTGCAGTGTCTGTAATCTTTTGTTTCTTTTATGGACAAAAACATTGGTTGGATACTCATTAAGTCTATAAATTAACTTATCCGTTTATTCGTATGAAAACACCTTAAAGAATGGATTATGATGTGGACACCACATAAAAACAGAATTATATATTTTTTTTAAATAGCTTTACATACCACTGTATGTCTGTTTATCGTGGGGATATATATATTTATATATATTTATATATATACATGTTTCTGACCCAAGGCGTCATTAAATACAACCACATTTACCATTTTAGGTAAGAATCCACAAAAAAATTTAAGAAATGTATTTATAAAAGAATAACTTTTTTTGGTTTTATTGATGATGTGATCAATCAATTTGCTTGCATGATAATTTGCAAAAATGATTTGTTTATTTACATTGTCTACAAGACGTGTCACTTTTTCAACATCTCGACTAAAATGACAATTATTGATCTGAATAACCACTTTCTATTTACTGATATTGGCTTAAAGTTTTCATCGTAACTTTTTTTTCAGTATTTTAGCACCTCAGCTAATAACAATTTTTTGAAGGATCGAAGCTTGGAACTGAAATTTCATCGAGTAACAATTTTTATTTCATTTTTGTTAATTTGTTCGAAGATTTTTTTGAAGACTTTGAAATGGGCGTGTAAATTATTGATATGTGCTTCTTATCAAGGAACCCAAATTTATAATCTTAAAAGAAATTTTAAAAAATTAACCTCCCTTATCTTCAAATGCTCATTAACAGGAAATTGAATTTGAAGTCATACGTGATCTCTCGCTCATATTAATTGCTACTTACACAATAAATTGCATAAGAATTGAAGTCATAGAGCGGAACCGAAATTTTACATCAGTATCAAAATTATGCAACTTTTGTTACATTCTTGAACATTTATTATTTTTTATCCTAAGATATATTTGTGGATTTTCTTTAACAAGAAAATGCATAAATGATGTTTGTATTCATTATTTCTTTAGAAAGAAAATAAATATTTTAGTTTAGTATTTTTCCATCAATTATGTTCAACTATGATGAAGATTTTCATTGGAAAAGGATAGGTAAGCATGAATTACTTTGCAATTGCTTTTATTTCTTTGTATGACAATTTTTTTGAAAATTAATTTCTTTAGGAGTCTGAAGAGCGAATTCTGAAAAGTGAACAAGTAGAGCTTTTTCAAAAAGCTTACCGTCTTTAGCAACAACCTTAAACAGTAAACAGACCTAAACCTATCAGGCCGTATAATTCTTAAAAATTTCTTGGCTTTGTATTTCTTCATTAGTTTTTTTTTTCCTGACATAAGCTCTACCAAGTGAAACGTTAACAGATGCTCGACTGTCTCCGTAAACTTCGTCTCTGGTGCTGAGATCATTCGCAAAAGCTCGGCTGATTCCGTCACCTTTGTGATATGCAGATGAGGTACGAATCGGCCGGTGTTGCCGAGTGCTGCCGAGATTAGAAAGACAGTGCAAAACAAAGGGAAAAAGAATACATACAAGCTGTAAAGCTTGCATGCAATAAAGATAAATTCTGTTAACAATGAAAATATAGAAACGGTATTGGTAATTGCTATAAAAAAAAAAAACTAGCATGTTAAATCGAATTAATTATTGCCAATTTCCACTGTTCGCTTTGTCATTTTTTTTACGATTGAAAATCTTAAAAAAAATGGCTAAGTCGTACAAAAATTAGATCATCAGAAAATTATCTCCCTTGCCTTGAACAGCATTTCAACCAATGAAATAATTGAAAATTTTCTTATCATGCAATTTCTACCAATCACAAAAGAGAGGAAAAGCATAGTCCGAAGACTGTAAAATACTTTAACTCTATACCGTCTTCCAAGGAAGACGGTAATAATACCGTGAATAGGAGAATAATGTGAGCGGCAGAGCCTACCTCTACTTCTGAAATAGCACTTGAAAATAACGTTTAGAGATATTAGTTCGTCCACTGGTTAATTTATATCTTTTTTTTTTTGTTAATGAACTTTATTTATAAACGTAAGGAAGGTTTGTTTTTATTTTACAGATATTTACATTTCCAAATGTTTTCTCTGTGATAACTCTTTCGAAACTTAGGTGTGTTAATTTCTCGATAATAACAAATGTCGCCAAGTGAAAGGTCGGGTGCCAAATATGCGTGTCAATCTATCACGGCTGTTTTTATGTCTGACGTCAGTGGGAAGGGACTATGGAAATTGACATGGATTGCCTCGTGTATTTCAAATCTCTAAGAAAGCATTTTTTAAATTTATATTTACAATTTTATTTCGGACATAAATGTAAATATTAGGAATCTTTTTCTAATTCGCCCGTTATGCAAATTATCCCACGCTTCTAACTATCGTTGAAGCCCTGGCATACCCAGAAAGCTTGATAAAGATTCCTTGATTATAATGATTGAATAGTTCTATTTTCAACATATCCACTACGATTTTGTCTTCAGTTACGGGCTGTTCCTGATAATATGTTTTCAGTTTACAAATACATTCGCTAGTTTGAGGGATAGTTTACAATTGCTAGTTCAAAGCCACTTTCATATGAGGTTTACTTCCGCAAGTGGTGATGCTTGGGAAGTCATCGGTGTTGTTTGATATTATGGGCTTTACATGGAAACGAATGAAACTTTCACTTTTTACCTTAAACCCTTTCCGAGGAAAGCAGCAGAGAAAAAATGATTTCAAATTTTGAAATTCCTATCTCACTCCAGTCAGGAAATGAATTTTTCAAAAAAAGGGGAATTTTCTACAAATTTTACATTACAACCTATTTTCTTCTAAAATAAATTGGGAAAAGCTGAAGAAACAGAGTAAAAACAATATTATAATGCATAAAACCATAATATTTGCCAGCTGATGCATGAAATATATGGAGATAACGAACAGTATTCAAGCTCAAAAGTCCATTAAACAATGCAAAATAGGAGCAGAGCAAACATGGACCTCCAAAACATCAGAGGTGGGATCAAGTGCCATGGAGGAGTGAGCAGTC
This sequence comes from Saccostrea echinata, assembly GCF_033153115.1. NCBI lineage: Eukaryota > Metazoa > Mollusca > Bivalvia > Ostreida > Ostreidae > Saccostrea > Saccostrea echinata. Next base: position 26,412,297 of record NW_026889782.1, read on the forward strand.
ACACCCGCCGTGTGCTCCTTGTCATGATCGGGAAATAACGGAAAAATCCGTCGACAATTCAGTGTGTAAATAATGGCCTAACAATTAGTATGATAAACGTCAGTCAGCATTTGACTCAATGATAAATTGTATATGGTGACAAGGTCATTGTATCGACCATAGAACCTACGAAATAATGACTTTAAACGAGACTGCTGATATTCTTGTTTCATCACCTCGTTTGTCAATAATTTACCTCGTTTTAGAAATTGTACACACGTAGAGCAAGCTCTCGCGTATCGAATCAACTGAGAGATATACACCCCCCCCCCCCCCCCGTATGCAGGTGATGAAGGTATATTGCTGCATAAGTAAGGGAAATTCAGGGTCTGACATTAAGCTTTTGGAATACTATACCAGTCGGGCTACTCTAGCAGATTTTTACTAGCCCTGACCCTTTAACCACTAGCCCTGACCAAACTCGATAAAAAAAATATTTTAAGTACTAAATAATAATAATTTAAGAATGATCCTTTTTTTCTAATCTGTTTAATTGTATTGGTTTATCTTTACCAATGTAACAATAAATGTGAAAATAAATCTGCATTTAAACATTTAAAACTGGGCATTATGTCTTATTGATAATCCAATCTCTGGAGGTAATAAATCATTCAAAGTATGGTCTTCTTGAACTTTCACCACCATGCCACCATAAATTGAGTGCCCTTGCTGCATTATAGTCCATGGGTTCTGGAACTTGAATGGATACAGCCACTAGGAATTTCAACATGTCTGGAGTAAGCCTGGCACGCCAATCTGATTTGATCCTGGCCATTGCTGAGAAGCCACGCTCACAAATAGCAGAAGACACAGGGATGCATAAAATAATCTCTGCCAATATCAGGATATTTTTCAGGGTTTCCTTTTGATTGTGGTTTGTGAAGAGCCTGTGGTAAACGTCCTGGTCACTGGAGTTGTTTCCATCTCTCCTCATTCGGATCTTAAGGGCTGGTCACTCAGTCTGCTTTTAATGGTCAACATCACAATTAAGCCTATTTAACACATCTGCATAAAATTCACAGACAGCTTCTAGTTGATTTTCGCCATATATAGCTAATTCAGCATCAATGGCTGGCACATTTACAGGGTAAAATATCTGCATGTCCCTCATAAGGTGATTTGTGTCTATGTCACCTATCCTCTTGTTTATGTGATTCATGACTGACTCTATGAGTATGTTTTGTTTGTTTTTAATTGCTCAATTGTTAATGTTGGTGGCTTAAGTTTGATTCTTGAAATTTATACTCATCATTTTCGTGACTGGCACTGTCAGGAAAGTTCTGCAGGCTTTTACCAGGCCTTTGTTGTAATGCTACAAGCTGAAGACAAGTTGTTTCAAGGGCCTCACTAGCATCAGGTAAGCAACAATCATCTTTTTGAAATTGAAGGGAAAGCTCACTAAGAACTGTAAGCACATCTTTCAGGAAATGCATGTAGAAGAGAAGATCATACTCCTTTAGATGTTTAAGTATTAATTTTGCCCTACTTTGTACATCAACAGTGCCCGTTTTTCCCTCCACTGTATTTTCAAAGTGAGTGATGAATACTTTGTACTGCTTCAATAGAACATCTAAACAACCACTTAGATGAGGCATCCACCGTGTGCCTTGCAGGTTCACAGGCTTAATCATTTTTTGTTCCTCTGCATCTGATACCAATTTTTGTTCCCCCAAAGCCTTTGGATTGTAATGGTAATGTTTGTGAAGATTTAGGAGAACATATTTCAGATCACTAGAAATGTTAGCATCTGTTTCTTTCATTGCATCAAGTGCCCCTAGTTCTAACCGATGACAAACACAATGCATTGCGACTAGATGTGGGACATCATTTTTCAGAAGAGCTGCCACACTGTTTTTTCTTTCGATATTCACATTTGCCCCATCTGACCCAGTTGCAATAAGCTTCTCTTTCCAGTTCCAATCCTCTTGTATACCATCCATGGACTTTTCAATTGCTCTAATACATCTGCAGCATGGGCATGTTTAACATCTTGAATTTTGACAAACAAATGTTTAGGTACTCCACTGTCAACAAACCTAGCATAAACAATTTCATTTTCACAAATCGAAACATCGGTGGCACCATCAAACATTATGGATAAAACTCGTGCATTTGACAAAGATCTTAATGTTTCTTGCATCATGTCTTTGTGAACAAACTCCATAAATCTGCTACATGCCTTATTTGATCTATAGCTTAATGGAAATTGAATGCCATTCTTTATCTGAAGTTGAATCAAATCAGGATATAATGAAAATGGTAATTCTTTTTTGCAATGAAGTATGCGGTGTCAAAGCAAGAAATTATTTGGACCCTTTGTTCTTGGTTTAATTTTCTTATAGAAATGTCTAAAGGCCCAACAATCCCTGGCGCACAAGCACCTTAACCACTGACAGTCTCTTGATTTTCATACGAAGCTGACCTTTTACCGCTAGTCTCAACCTCACCTTTGTATGAACAGAAAACTTTGGACGATGTTTCTCTCATTTGTTCTATTCTAAATCTCTTGTATGTTTCTATGTGTGAGCTGCTCAAGTCATGCTGTTTTAAAGAGTCAATTCGAAAATTGCTTGTGCCCTCTACAAATCCCCCTTCTTTTCCGTACTTTTTACAGTCCACACAATACATAGCATTCTCACTCTTTTCATATTTTACCCAAGGAAAT
>NW_026889782.1:26420000-26520000 GCF_033153115.1 Saccostrea echinata
ACTTGTTTGTAAACTTGAAAAAAAATATGTAATCTTCAATTTCTATTATCTATTGTTTTGAAATTTACATTAATTTTTATGCCCCCCCCCCCCCCCCCTTCGCTTTGCTGCTGTCTGTCGGTTGTCGGTCCACCAATAGTTTCTGTTCATTTCCTTCGCAGAGGTTGCACATACTGGAACGAAATTTGGTATACAGATTTATTATAAGAATATCTAGGTCAAGTTTTGTTTTGGATAAGATCGAGCAATTTCGGACAGAGTTATGCCCCCTGGACTTAGAAAAATTCCAATTATTTGCAGTTTCCGTTCATTTTCTTTGCAGGGATTGCACATCATGGAATGAAATTTGGTATACATATTGATCATGAGAATATCTAGGTCAAACATCATGTCAAGTATTTTATTTATATAGTATCTAATCTAAATGTCTCCGCCCATTTCCACGTAATAGAGAAACTGCAGTCTGTTTGGGGTAAAATGTTCCGGCATTTTTAAGAGCGATAGGTTGTAAAGTTGGCTTGTATTTTTTGATTTCTTTAATTATTCATTAAAAATACATAATGCGTTAATTAGAAATACTTTGTTACCGTACGCTTATATTTAACCGGTAAATTAAGGGTGAAAAAGGGACCACGTTACTATACTTTAATGGACAACTCCTTTGTTCTTGTACTATACATGTGTGTGTACACCTTTTTGAAAATTTCAACATCACATTGGGCTTGCGTCACCCTACTACTAGCACTAGTTTTACCATTATCATTTTTGGATTGCATATGGTGTACACATCATTACATGTATATCAGTAGGAATTAATTCATTTTGTGTTTTGTTTGGATTATATTTCGTGAAGTTGAGAGGACCTATGACAGTCGGTAAGTACAAGTTTAAATATAGACTGGAGTAAAATAAACTGAAATGCAAATGATTAGGTTTAAGTTTAAAAAGGATCGAAGTTCATCGATGCCACAAAAGACAAATTTCACATTCTGAAGAGAAGAGTTATCTCCCGTTGTCGACATTACATTCATTTTTAAGTCCTTTGTAAGTTACAGACGCAGATCCAGGAATTTTTTCCGGGGTGGGGGGTGGGTTCCACGCCACAGTCAAAAAAATTTCCAACCCAGAATTTTCTGACATGCAAAAAAACCCAATGATGGTGGGGTCCAAAATCATTTTTTTTATTTGCTTCAGTATATACTTTAAATAACCCTGCGAATTCCAGGGTGGGTTGAGGGAGGGGGGTCCGATCTCCCTAGCCACTCCCTGTCCCTGAAATGAGAAATGATCATGCGACTCAAAAATAGTAGAAAACTTTTCCAATAGACTATACATAATTATGTTTCTTGTGTTATTATGTTATGTAGACATCTAATGGTATAAAGGCAGGGCTCTAATTGGCGACTAATTTAGTCGCCATGGCGCCTGAAAATTATGAATGGCGCCTAAATTTGTTCTCTCAGTCGCCAAATTGGCGACCATTTTAAATTGACTTGGTGATCGTCAAATTACTGAACTACATTTTCAATTTTTTTTTTAAAAGAGCAGAAAAGAAGTTTAAAAGCTAGCAATGGACATGCCTTTATAGATTGACTGATATTAGTTTTTAAATTGGTGCCTAAGAATTATTTACCTGGCGACTAGATATTTGCATTGGCGACTAAATTATCTTTTGTAGGAGCCAATTGGCGCCTAAATTTTAGAGGTCACATAGAGGCCTGATAAAAGTTATGAGCCCCTGGAGGTCATCCCCACTCGCTTAATGAACTGGAAATGTTCACAATATGACTGCATCAAATTAGATAGAAGTGCATCAATGATAAGATTGCTTGACATTTCATTCATGAATTTGGGTCAACCCACCCTCCTAGAATTAGGAATGAAAATCATTCAAAGAGATGTACCATTAATCTATTTGTATTTATTCACATTTTTTTATGCCAAAACAAAGTATAAGTTTGCATACATGAACAAAGAGGGGTCTGGGAAGGGGAAGTGGCGATTGGAAGGAGTTATCTCTTTATGTCTTAATTGTTGAAAACTGTTAACCTCAAATCTGAATTGTAAGAAGGGTCTGGGAAGAGGAAGTGGCGAGTGGAAGGAGTTATCTCTTTATGTCTTAATTGTTGAAAACTGTTAACCTCAAATCTGAATTGTCTTCATTATTTTTAAGTAGTGGTGTCTCCATAAGAGTGAAAATTTTTCGAGAGGGATGTTTAACAACAAACAAACAAATGACTGAATAAACACAATATACATGTACATCTTAATTAGTCAACAGATATACTTCCGCTCATATATCTATTTTGAATGATTAAGAGTTGAAAAGGTTGTGCATCTTAAAATTGATTAAGCTCTGCGGTTAAATTAGCTTTACCAGTTTAGCTTTATTTTGCTACTCCAAACCCCTTGATCAACTATTTATAATCATACTGTTTTCTGAAATGTGCATTTTTTTCAACATGGATATAATTCATACAATTCAGCTTCTGAAAACAATACATTATATTTTTATTAGATTTAATTTTATTCAGAGTAATTTTGGTATTAGTCGAAGTTTTGTATTTTTGATCAGCAGGCATGTTTACGAAAATTTCCTAAGATTGTTCCTAAGAAATTTCCAAAAGACATTTCTTAGGAAAATTTTAATATCATCCTAAGATTTTCTTAAAGTGTTTTTCAAAACTATATTAACAGTATCCTAAACTAAGACGTCTTAAATCATTACGACATAGAAATACACAAAGATTTAAACCATTGTCAGGAATCAGAGAGTGGTCATGTTTGGCATGTAATGTTACACGTTATGTAGCAAATAATAATAAAAATATTTAAAAGAGTAAAAAAAAAACAACTGATTGAAACATTTTTTTAAAAAATCTATAAATATATATAATATATAATGTTTTAAATTATCATCTTAATTCGACGATAATATTGGTTGTTATTAAAATCAAATAGAGTTCTATTTGATCATTCAGAATACTTGAATCAATTTCCTCCGTTGAACTCATATTCATTGACAATTTCTGGTTCGACAAGAAAACACCCAGTAGGATGAGTCGAAAGAGGAGTCATAATTTTTCTCAAATTGAAATCGAAATACTGCTTGATGAGGTGGAGAAAAACAGAGCCATTTTATTTTCAAAGTTTTCCAACGTATCTACAAATTCTTCAAAGAAAAGAGCATGGGAGGCAATATTGAGAAAATCAACCAGGCAAATAACAATGACCACTGTAGGACAGTAGAAGAAGTGAAGAAGAAATGGTCCTCTTATATGAGTGAGACGAAAAAGAAGGCTGCACAAAATCGCAGGAAAACAGGAAAAACTGGAGGAGGCCCCCCACCCCAGGGACTAAATCCTACGCAGGAAAAAATTGTGGGAATAATTGGTTGTACCCCAATTTCTGGCATAGAGGGCGGTATCGACACCTGCGAGGTCACCGAAAAAAACGGTACAGTAATGTGTAAACTCTCTCTCTCTCTCTCTCTCTCATGTTAAGTGAGATTCAATAGTTTTGTTAACAGGGTACATCTTACTATATTTGTTGTGCGTCCGCGTGAAGCACTGAATATCGGAAGAGTTCTAACCATGGGTATTTTTGGAAAGTAGATGCATGCAGGCAGGTAACATCGGGTGGGGGGGGGGGGCAAACATAACTTTTTTTTACATTGTGCCATTGAACATGTTCATTGAAAGACCGGTCCCCCCCTCTCCCTCCCCACATTTTGGTGCAGTATAGTAAAAAAGGGTTATGAATTTGTGAATAAAAATTGACACTGAAAGAAGATGGAACCTAACAACCCCCCCCCCCCCCATGAAATAGGATTTCGAGTATGGAAAATTTTCTTTTTTTAGGTCACCTGAGTCACTCAGGTGACCTATTGCTATCCGTTTTTGTCCGTCGGCGTTCGTCGTGCGTTAACATTTGAACATTTTTAGCTTCTTCTCTGAAACCACTCAACCAATTTCAACCAATTTTGGCATATAGCACCTATGGGTGAAGGGGAACAAAAATTGTGAATTTCATGGTCCCTGCCCCCCTGGGGCCTGAGGGGTGGGGCTAAAACCACCAAAATTAATGCAATCTTTAAAAATCTTCTTCTTTACTCCTGGACATCAAGCAGTCAAACTGTTGGCATGATTGTAATAAGCAATAAGCCCTCTACCAAAATTGTGAAATTCATGGCCCCAGGGTCAGGGGTTGTGGTGCTAGGGTGGGGCTATATAGATCATATAGTGAAAGTGCATTATTTCTTTGAAAATCTTCTTCTCTGCTCCTGGGTATTAAATAAACTAACTAAGTACATAGTTATGATGAGCATGGCTGCTTCTTCCAAAATTGTGAATTTCATGACCCCTGGGTCAGGGGTTCTGGTGAAAGGAGGGGGGGGGGCTATTGATTATATAGTGAAAATGCATTATTTCTTTGAAAATCTTCTTCTCTGCTCCTGGATATGAAATAAACTAACTAAGTATGTAGTTATAATGAGCATAGCAGCCTGTTCCAAAATTGTGAATTTCATGGCCCCTGGGTCAGGGGTTTGGGTGTTAGGGCAGGGCTCTATTGATTATATAGTGAAAATGCATTATTTCTTTGAAAATCTTCTTCTCTGCTCCTGGGTATTAAATAAACTAACTAAGTACATAGTTATGATGAGCATAGCAGCCTGTTCCAAAATTGTGAATTTCATGGCCCCTGGGTCAGGGGTTCTGGTGTTAAGAGGGGGGGGGGCTATTGATTATATAGTGAAAATGCATTAAATCTTTGAAAATCTTCTTCTCTGCTCCTGGGTATGAAATAAACTAACTAAGTATGTAGTTATAATGAGCATGGCTGCCTCTTCAAAAATTGTGAATTTCATGGCTCCTGGGTCAGGGGTTTGGGTGTTAAGGTGGGGCTCTATTGATTATATAGTGAAAATGCATTATTTCTTTGAAAATCTTCTTCTCTGCTCCTGGGTATGAAATAAACTAAGTATGTAGTTATAATGAGCATGGCTGCCTCTTCCAAAATTGTGAATTTCATGGCCCCTGGGTCAGGGGTTTGGGTGTTAAGGTGGGGCTCTATTGATTATATAGTGAAAATGCATTATTTCTTTGAAAATCTTCTTCTCTGCTCCTGGGTATTAAATAAACTAACTAAGTACATAGTTATGATGAGCATAGCAGCCTGTTCCAAAATTGTGAATTTCATGGCCCCTGGGTCAGGGGTTCTGGTGTAAAGGGGGGAGGGGGCTCTATTGATTATATAGTGAAAATTCATAATTTCTTTCAAAATATTTTTTTCTACTCCTGGTTATAAAGCAAAGAAACAAGTGTATAGTTATGATGAACAAGGATGCTTTTACAAAATTTTTAAAACTTGTGGTCCCAGGGGTTCTGTTGTTTTTTTTTTTGGGGGGGGGGGGCTCTTTTTGATTATATAGTGAAAATGTGTGAATTCTTTGAAAATCTTCAACTAATTGCATAGTTATGATGATGAGGGTACCTCTTCCAAATTTGTAAATTTTCATGACCCTAGGTCATGGGTTCTGGTGTTAGGGTAGGGCTGTGTTAAATAGTGAAAATGAATTATTTCTTTGAAAATCTCCTCTGCTCCTGGGCATATTAGAAGCAAACAGAGTAAAAGTTTTAATAAGCAAGGTATTTTTACCAGAATTTTGAACATCTGGACCATTTAGTCAAGTGTTCTGGTCCTTGCCAGGGCTCTATTAATTTGTATTCTACTGAGTGAAGTTATTCACCTTTGCCATTCATCTTTGATAATTAATCACTGTTACAGTAGATAATGTATTTGAAAGATTAATAGAATAAGAAAATTATGCAAGAACATTTATTGTATAATGCAAAAAGTACTTTCATAGTTTTAATAATCAAGTAGACTTGGAAATAATAGATGAATAAAAATGAAACAAAAATAACTTATCTTTTTAAATGTTCTTCAAAGGCCAAGTGAGGCCAATGTGAGAGGTAATAATAGAGACATCTATTATGATCTTAATCGTACAATTTTCCTTGCTATTGGGCAACAGAGCTTCGTTTATCAGTTTATGGATCCTCTAAATTGTTGTACTCAGGTGACCGTTAAGGCCCTTGGACCTCTTGTTTTTTTTTTTTGCTTGTCAAGTTTTTTTCTGGTAAGTTGAATTCTTTTTCTCCGGCTGCCCTCCCCCCTTCCTTTCAAAAACGATGCTACGTTCCTTGCATGTGCAAATGAAGTACACGTATAACTGTGTAATAATTCAACATCTGTAGAAAGCACAAGATATAAATACAATTTAAAAAATCCGTTATTTTCTTTTTTTGTTTCTGTTTTTTAGATATATTGAGCGTTGAGCCTGCATGTTCAGGTGACAGTACCTGTACTAGTATTGCGCCGCAATGTGATTTACCAGTTTCACGCGACGTGTCCGTTGAATCCGGACCCTCAAAGAAAAGGAAAAGGGAAAAAGACTGTGAGGATTTTTATGAAAACAAGTTATTGAGAATTGAGGAGGCAAAGCTTTCAATCATGACACAGATGCTTGAGATCGAAAAGGAACGTTTGGAGTTAGACAGACAGAGACTTACTATAGAGACACAGTGTCATCAAGTGTACTTAGCCAAGCATGGTGTTACTTTTGAAGGAAGTAACATATAATTTGTACAAATACCTACATGACAGTAAACGATTCCTTATAGTTCTTTAAAGTTATTTTTGTAATTGATTTACTGGTACGTTGATCATTTGAAAGAATAATACACACAGACTCAACCCTGAGAGAGAGAGAGAGATTTTGACTCGCATACTCCTATATCACATTGATAAAAACAAGAAATACTAGTGCCTTTCTTTTAATTGTAAAACATGTAATTAAATTATTCCTCTTGATGCGAGTCCATTGCCTAAGTGTCTGAGAATGCCACGAATGACAACTCTGCATATGATATTGAGGGGGTGAGGGTGGGGGGATAGAGAAATATATAACTTTTTTAAATGAAGAGAAATAGTCTCAAATGAAAAGAAATATCATTTATTAGTCATAACTGTATTACATTTGCTTTGATAAATGCATCAACAACAAAAAAGAAATCTCTAGTGGTAATTTTTACAGCTGCTTCACCTAGAAAAACGTCCTGTGATAAGACGACCTCTGATTCGAGCACCGTCATTAACGGTCCCTGCATAATCAGTCCCTCGAATTTTTCCCGTGTCTCGTGGATCTGGGCCTGGAAGGGGTATACGGCGTGAAATACACATGTTGTGCAACACTACACAGGCTACCGTGATATCGCATGCTTTCTGAGGGGAATATAGAAGACTTCCACCGCTGCGTCTAGACAGCGGAAGCGTGATTTTAAAACCCCAAAAGATTTCAACAGAATTGCGGGTGCGGATATGGGTAGTATTGTAACGCTCTTCTGCATTTGTTGATTGATTATTTACAGGTATAAGTAACCAAGGACGCAATGGATAACCGCTGTCCCCCAGTAACCATCCTTCTGCAATACTTCCTGTTTCAAATAAACGATTCAAAGCAGAATTTGACCAAATAAACGCATCATGTGTTCCGCCGGGCCATTTTGCCACAATGTTAAGTTGGCATCACAAACCCCTTGGACATTAATTGAATGGTAATTTTTGCGATTTATGTATAAATGTTCATCAACGCTTGGAGATTTAATCCTAATGTGTTTTCCATCGATACATCCAATGGTATTTGGCATACTGTGGAACCATTTTTATTCGTGGGGGTCAATGTTCGTGGGTAGCCAAAAATTTCCTGGTTCATGGGGACGTAATTTCGTTGATAACAAGTTCTATTTCTTTTTTTTTCAAAGTTAAAATAAAGAAGGATAACTTCGTCAATGTTGCTTATTTAAAATGATAAGGAGTTATCTCTCTTGTGAACACAAAACGTATCATTATAAGATTCTCCAAGCAACAGTGATTACTTCTCAGCGGTAAGTATATATTCTGTTGAATTTTACCTCACTCATCTCATTTCAAAATGTCCATCGCGCAGTGGCTTAAAACGGGAAAAATCAACACATCCACGCCAACAACAATAGGATTGCCTGATCCAAATAAAAGTCAAAACAACCAAGAAGCAATGATTTTAGAGTGCGGTAATTTTGCAATTGAGACTTGAATAGACGATAGTCCTGCTATTTCCCCGTGTTATACACCAAGAAAAAGAATACGAGGCAACTACAATTATCTCGATGATGAGCAACGAGCGAAAGTTGCAAAACTGGCGATTGAAAGCGGTGTTGCTAAAGCGGCACAAAAAATGACGAATGATTTAGGCCGAAATGTCTCAGAATCTACAGTTAGAAGTATTATAGATCAGTACAACAGAATGAGGAGAGCCTCAGGTATGATAACAATTTTTAGTTCAAAGCTTTTGAAAAGAAAATAATAGTAACATGTCCTTTTCGTTTATAACCTACTAGTAACATACTAGTATTTTAAAATTTGCAACGCATTCAAATAAAAACAAAACATTTGGAAATAATAATAACCGGTTTTTAAAAAAAATGGGGGAAAAAAAGCTTTTTTAAATAGCTTTTTTTTCACCAGTGGTAGAGGTTTTTTAATCTCTAGATGGGAACGACGATGACAATGCCAAACTTGACTTAAAAATGTCTACCCTGAAACAAATTCATGCTAATTGGTTAATCAGCATCCACTCCAAAATGACCTCATTAAAGGGGCATTTGAGCTTGTTGGACTGTAATGTAAACACTACTTAACAATTTTTGAGTACTCAAATATTTATCACTTTATTACTTATTGCAGCCCGGAGGACCGGGCTGCTCTATACATATAAGTTTAAGTGTTGGTATATGGGGATTGAGGTGGGAGAAGTTATTCAGAATTAAAGATTTTCTAAACATTAAAAAGATTGTTAATCAGAATGTTCTTTCCCTTTATAAATTACGAGATACACAATATATTTACTTCCATAAAGTGAATCTGTAAAAATATATATGTTTTTCATATTTAATATATATAGTTGCTTATCATTTACTATCGAAAAAACGACAGGTCCCTTTTTTTAGAACATCGAATTTCACTTATCGCATAAAAACGTAAAAACGTACTTTACACAGTTTGTGTTTTATATTCTTAAGGTGAAAGACATTTTTGAAAATAGGTGATGCATGTGTCTGGTTTCAAATTATATTTTATGCAGCCAACATTTACTTGAGGAATTGATAAAGTTTAAAAGGGTATCGTTTTTGTTCGATTTTCATCCGACTATAAGTTTTCAAAAAATTCTCGACTATCGTCTCCATCATTTAGACGCATGCCTTTTTCACACATATCGAAGCGGTTTGATGATCAAGACTCATTTCCATTGTTTACTTTATTTATTTCCCGGGCCACATTTGATGGTTACATCAATGTTTTCTTGTATATTGTTATCGATGTCTTTGATACTTAATAAAAGATTTTTTCAGTTTTTTTTTTATTTCAATAAACACATACAGATTGTCTTTATGCGCGATCACACGGACACAAAGGTAACGGTTAATTTACGATATAAAATAGTCTGTGTAGTCTTAACTTTTCATAAATAATAACATAAATGTTTGTATATACGTTCGTGGGGATGTAACTTCGTGGGTCAGGGTTACCCACGAAAGCCACGAACATTGGTCCGCCACGAACAATGATGATTCCACAGTATTTGCAATCAAACTGAATTCATTCATATTTTTGGCCAATTCATTTGAAGTAATAGGCATTCTTATGTGTATATTGGCCACATTAACAAGACACTGGGTCATATCTTTCACTAGTTTGCACACACTCGGTCTTGAAATGTTATGCACATCACCAACAACTGCTTGGAAACTGCCAGTTGCATAAAATCGTAATGCAACCATTACCTGCAGTGAGACAGGTAATGCATGAGATCTCATAGTAGGACGTTGTAGTTCATTTTGAAATTGTTCACATAAATCATGGATTAAGGGTCTTGAAAGCCTATACCTTCTTATTATAGCTTCATCATCGAGGTAGTCAAGAGGGTTGTCAATATCTCTAAATACTCTGTCACGTCTGATACGACGATTTCGTCGAGCCAGCAACATGGGCGCGGTCATTTCTGCTTAAGATAGACTTAAGATATGTCAAAAGCTGTCCTAACTTTAAGATAATTCTTAAGAACTTTCTTAAGTTAGGATACTTTCGAAAACGCCACTTAGACTTAAGAATTGTCCTTAGTATATCTTAAGACGTTTCTTAGTCCTAAGATAGCTTCGTAAACATGCCTGAAGGTTTTTTAACATTCTGTTTGTTTTACTTGTAATTAACATGTCTGTCTTTGAATATTAATACTATCAATAAATCATCATCTCAAGTTATTCATCACTTTCTCTTATTTTTTATTTGGCTGCAGTACATATTATATAAATATCTGTCTTAGTTTTTTACAAGGGTTCAGGCTGATCACGTCCTCCCCTATAATAATATTATTTGATAATTACTGAGCGCCATCTCTGAATATTTATTGGTTTCAGAAGTGGGATAGCCATTGAGTGTTATCCTATAACAAATGTTGGTGTCCGAGGTGAGATAGCCATTGATTGATATCCCCTACAATATTTTTGAGGAGTTTGAGATAAAAAAAAATATCAATTGTGTATTTTTTTGTAAAACAGATAATTTAAAATTTATTACAGGTTAATAAGTCATTTAACAAAAGTTGCATGTTTTTTCATGCCTATGTTGAATTCCAGTTCCGTTTTTAATTCAAATTATTACACAATATATTTTGTAAGAACCAAGTAATCAGTGCAATTTAACGGATGTCTTCAAATTCCGTTTTCTATTCATAAGCATTTGTAGATAAGGGACGTTTCAAAAAAGTTAATTTCTTTTAGAAATGCATATTTTTTGTCCTTTGATGATGAGAAAATTGAAAAAATTCACAAGCTTATATCGTAACAAAAATTGCATAAAAATAAGAATGTTATATATTTTGGTGTATTTGCACTATTCGGCTGAGAGAGATAACAGATGCGAAGCTCTGAAGATAAAAATAAACATAGATGCTGGCCACTAGGGTTTGACCTTTTCACATGGACAGTTCCAAGAAAATGATTCATTAGCAGGCGGTTGTTTACTTGTTTATAAAAAGATGTATTTGGTTAGGATGAAGGAGCAACCAATAGTATTGAAGTGACCAGAGTTCAGTTGTTGGTATAAATTAGCTACGCTACAACAAATAATATTTAAAGATTATGAAAAAGATAGGAAAGGATTTTAAAGTGCATTAAGAAATAAAAGAGTGTTGGAAAACAGAATAATAGTAATTAAAATTCAAATTAAAAATTAAGAATCATTATTGCAAATTTTGAAGGAATAACAAATATGGGGATGTACGACCTCAGGCATAAAACAGGCGGCCGGGATAGACACAATTTCAGTGGAAAGCTGAATTGTGACTGTCTTGGTTGCATTTTATATAGGTGAGATAGTTTTGTAGACTTGCGCGCGTTTTTGTCAAACTGTTAAATTTTCACATTGCTTATTTTATTTGCAGGTTAAGATATTTAATATTATAAGTAGTAATATTTATTAGAATGTTTTGTAGATTGTGTGAAATTATTTACTTTAATTTAAAGATATTAAAAACATGAATTGTTTAATTTAATAAAGAGTGGAAAGCTGAATTGTGACTGTCTTGGTTGCATGTTATACAGGTTGGGTAACATCTCCACTCCCCAACACCTGTGAGCCGCTCTGGTCAGGAAAGGTCCTCATCTATGGAAGGTGGAATTTGAAAAGCGTCCTTTAGCCAAAATAGAAATTTGACTTGGGTCACACCGACCGAGCTCATCAAGGATTTAAAATAGTTGTTATGTTTGATGTGTCCTCTCACTTGCATAGCAAAAGATCCCGGGTTATACAAACAAAATGCATGATCGGCCCAATGTCATTCGGGACTCTGCCTCCTCAAACTTCAATGGTTGAGGTATAGAAGGGTTATTGTAGGCTGGAGTCCGGAATGAGATTGATCCGGTTATGATACTTATTTCAAAGAATTCAGACAATTTCCAATCATATTAACAAGCATGAAATGGAAATTGCTACACTAAGAAATTACATTTTCAAGCTCTGATAATTTTAATAAATTGTTCTGAGCTGAGGTAGAAAAATACTGAAAATAAGTTATAAAAAATTATTTAAGTTATAGTAATAATAAAAAAATAATAATAATCAAAAGTTTCTTAGGCACCACTGTATCAATGCAAACGCATTGCTCTTTTTTATTGACAGAGGATGCTTACTCTTCGATGGCACCTGATTAAATTTGTGAAATTTTTGGAGGTCAGTGTTTGCTTCCGTTTGTTTCTTTGTGTATTGTTTAACTTCCCTCTCGAGAATTTTTCACTCATTTGGAGACGCCACCACTTGCCGGTGGAGAGCTGCAAATTTTGTCCTATACTCGGCACTTACGGCCATTGAGCAGTGAGGGATCTTTTTCGTGCCAGCACCTTCTGCGACACGGGACTTCGGTTTATACGGTCTCATCCGAAGGACCGGTCTCCACGTCCCACAGTGGGATTCCGAGGGTGTATGTATTTGTACTGACAAACGTATAGTTATTTCATGTTCCTTGTCATTTTGTAAACCAAGTATTGATCTCTGACACCTATTGTGTTTTATTTTTAAATATGCACATCATTTTGATCATATTTCACCGAATAAATCACAGTCGTGAATATAAATTCATGAATATATGTATTTATGCTGTTGAATTTAAAACCGGTTTCATTATAAAAATTCCAGGACCCGGCTTAGTTTTTAACTGACTAGGGTCTAAATTCAACACTTTTGGTCTCAATATTCAACGTTGAAAATGATCGCTGGGTCAATTTTCAACACGGGTTCAAATTCAACCTTAAAGTGGCGCAGCCTATGCTGTGGAATAGGTGCGTGGCAGATATTAGGCTCAGCAGTAATGCCAAATCTATATTTTTGCTATTGGATGATTTTTTGCACTTATTTTTCAAGCAGGTGAGCATCTATGCCCAGGACCCACCATTCAAGGTTAAATTAAAGTGGCAATAAGCTCGTTTTTTTTCTATTTTTATTCGTCTGTGGTTATTCCTAGGTTTTCTTTCTGCCCCGGTATTAGTGTTATCCAAAGGTAAGGGCTTTGGGGTCATTAGTCAAACCAGATCACCCTTGACGTCAAGCGAAAACACATCAGAAGTTTCTGCAAAATATTCACTTCCAACCACATCTCGTTGAAAAAAATATATTCCGTTCACTTAAAGTAACTTGTTTTTGTTTTCTTTTTCAGATAAGCTGTATTGCAAATCGGATTCTCCACAACTTGGCCTTGTCCCGTCTCCCGCGTGGCGCAGTGGTAAGAACGTCTGCTCTAGAGTCCCGGAGTAAGGAGTTAATCCTTACGTCGCGGGTTCGAATCCCACTGTAGGACGTGAAGACCGGTCCTTCGGATGAGACCGTATAAACCGAGGTTCCATTTCGCAGCTGGTACGATAAAGACCCCTCACTAAGCAATGGCCCTGAGTGCCAAGCATAGGTCAAAATTTGCAGCTCTCCACCGGCAAGTGGTTGTGTCTCCATATGAGTGAAAAATTCTCCAGAGGTACGTTTAACAACGAAAAAAAAAACCAGACAAAACAACCTTCCAGGATATGCTTATTACCCAGGCGGATATTTGGCTACCCAGTAGTGCCAAACTATTTGGCATCTCCAAAAATATACAAACATAAATGGTGGGATCTAATTACAGATGCTCACCTGCTGGAACAATAAGTACAAAATCATTCAATTAGGTACCAAGTCAAATAGCAATATACTATATTTTTGCTATTTGACATGGTACCTAATTGAATGAATTTATACTTATTGTTCCAGCAGGTGAGCATCTGTAATCAGATCCCACCATTTATGTTTGTATATTTTTGGAGATGCCAAATGAAGGCAATAATTGATGCTTGCCTCTCTTATTGTAGAAAGCAGCCGTGGCCTATATCGCAAAATAAAATTAAAAGGATAACTACATGCATTTTTTTTTATTTTTTCTTATACCAGTCTAAGCTTAAGTCATATTTTGATAAAGAATACCCACCCATCCAATTTTCTTCAACTGTCATCATTACAGTTATTATTACATTTAGGAAAATTACAATCCCAATTATGGTTTAGGTAGATGAAAACATTAGTAATGCTTATTATGTATTTTCTAGTAAAAATTTCAGTTACATATATATTTTTTTATGATTACATATGTATTTTCTACTAGAAATTTGATTTACATATATATTTTTTATGATTACAAAAATTATAGATATTCATGCATCTAACACAAAAAAAAAGATTTTTTTTATACTTAGGTGGTATTTCTTTACTATTAGAACTGGATTCTTCTGCAATGTGTTGAAATTTTAGCTTATGCTACAATTATAAGATAGCGCAAAACTCTTCCAATTTACTTTCATGATAATAAGCATTACTAGATTATAAAAAAAAGTTGAAAGAAAAGAGTCGTTTTTGTTACATTTATGAAGAGTACATATCAAATATTTAGAAACCCATTTTAAAGTCTTCAAATTATCTTGTATTATGTTAAAAAGCATGAAATAACAATTATTGCTAGAAGAAATCACTTCCATGGCTCAATTTGTATAGAAGCTATTACAGAAACAGATATAAAAAAATCATCTGATTAATTTGATAAGTATCGGACACATTAGATATTTATTGAAGGAACTTGTTCTTTGTTAGGACATAATTGACGAATGGGGTAATCGTCTAGGTTAATATTTATTAAATAATTGTTTGTATATCAAGTAGTTTCTTTTAGAGAAAACTGTAATATTTGTTTGGACGAAATAGACATTTGTTCTGACAAAGTTTATATTTTTTTTCCTGCGAATTATTATTTTTTGGACAAATACACGTAAGATATAAAAACGGCCTCGTTATTAGATATTTGTTCGGACCAGTTAAGATATTAGTTTGGTCAAATAAGGTAGTTCTTTGGACAAGTAAGTAATTTGTTCGGGCAAATAAGATTTCGGCTTGGACGGCTGAAATTGATAAGACAAGTTCTTAGTTCGGACTACTTAAATATTTTTTGGAACAAATTGATTGATAAATGATTAGAAGGATCGAATATTTGTCCGGATATTTACTTTTTTATGTGGAGGAATTTGATATTCTGTGGTCCATATTCGCTATCTGTTTGGAAGAATAAGTTTGACGTTTTGCACAAATTAGATTATAGTTCGGAATAGAAAGATACTCGTTTGTACGGATTAGATTATTTTTCGAACAAATTATAAATTAGTTCGGCTTTATTAGGCATTTTTATAACAAATTTAATATTTGGATGGACGAATTGTATGTTCTTTTGGACAGATAATTTCTTCCTTCGCACAATTAAAACATTTGTTTTTCAATAACTCTTTGTAAGAACAAATAATTTCTTCGCTTGTACAAATTTGTATAGACGAATTTGATATTTTTTTGGTCAGAATGGGGTAAAAAACATTTTCGAAGGAAATATTTTTGGGTTAAATTATATTCGTTTGTTTCGATTACAAATGTTAGGTAAAAAGAATTAGGTATTTGTCCAGGCAAATTTATATATTCGTAAGGACGGATATTTGTTTCGGCAAATTAGCAATTATACAAAAAAAAAAAAAAAAACAGGATTGAGACCGAAAGTTCCCCAATGTTTGTATTTTCTGATCGTCATTTGAATATTCATCACTCATAATGAGGTCCAATAAATTTCTTTTTTTCGTCAAAAAATCGATATTTAAGCAGCGCCAAAATTACATAATATATAACAGTTACTAGTACCCAATGACATCTCTATAATATACTTTATATTCTCCCTCACTTTGTTCGTCCGAATATAGATTAATTATACTTTAAAGATAAAAAAAAACAAGCATATATGTAGGAATGCTGCTCGCTAGAACATTTTATTTCACACACACACACACATATATATATATATATATATATATATATATATATATACTACTCTTATGTTCATTCATAATATTTCATTCATAGTTTTATCACTGCCTTTGAAATCGTTAATTTTCAAGCCCTTTAACTTCTCTTTACATATCTAATTTACTAGCCCCTGAATTACCTTGCTTTCTAGCGAACGGTAGAATGACTCGTTTTGCACGCTTCGACCTTTTATATTACATGACCACGTGACAACCCTCAAATCGAATACTCTCCAAGAATAACAATAAAAGGCTCTGATGTTTATAACGGGCAGTTAAAGGATCAAAGAGCAGATTCTTAGAGGTTCTACTCACAACATGAGCAGATTGGGGGTTGTCTGTTTAATTGTTGTTTATTTTACTATATCTCAAGCCTACGTCGTTTCGAGGATATACACCTTAAAACCTGGGTTAAATGACAAAAAGTCGAACAATGAACTTATAGGAGAATACAAAGTTCGTTTGTTGTGTGAGTGTTCTATGATGTGTCAAAAGAATTGTGGTTTCTTTGGCTACAATCATAAATGGATGAGGTGCCGTATACATAAAAAAATCTTTTCGTCTGAAATGCCTGCTGAGGCTGGTTGGATATACTATTCCTATAACTGTATGTATTGCTAGTGATACTATCTATATAACTGTATGTATTGCTAGTGATACTATTTATATATCTGTATGTATTGCTAAATAAATGATACTATTCCTATAACTGTACGTATTGCTAGTGATACTCTTTATATATCTGTAAGTATTGCTAGACTTCTTTTCGCAGAAACAATTAAACAATTCCAATTACAGTGGCTGCAACGTTATTCTTGACAACTCACACGAACGATCACGTTTAACGAACGATTCTGCTCGATTAACGCACGATTAAACCTGTTACACGAACAATCTCTCACGCACAGGATTCTACATGTTACACGATCTTTCACGATTGCTAACGCAAACGCACGATTCTTTACGCAAAATAGTTAGAAATATTTAGGAGTGGACATTTTCAAAACGATATAAAGTTTAATATAGATTTTTATATAAATTTACATTGAAAATAATTATCATTGCATTTCATTGACTTTGGAAAACTGAAAAAAAAGTTAGAAAATGGATATATTTGAAACTAAATAAGACTTAATCATGTTAATAGCTATATTAGATTACAAATAATTATTTATCTTATCTCCGACTTAGGGAATTTGATTTTTTTTTTTTTTTTTTTTTTTTTTTTTTTAGTCTTTTCGATAAAAGACATAAAGATGTAATTTATCATCGATTGCTTTATATCAGATGTCACTGTAGGTAGGCCGTGAGTTTTGCTTCTAATGGATTTTAGGATATGCAGTAAAGAGGGGATAATTTTTTTTTTTTATAAAAATCATAATAAATGAATTAAAACTATACCCGTCTTTACTTTTGTGAGTCCTTAAAATCGGCAATTATTTTACAATTCATTCATTTGCAGAAATTATCAAGATAAAATAACATTGAGAAAAGTAAACCCGACAATCATGTCGCGTGCATTCGCCCAATTAATATTTATGTAAGAATTGAGAATTATTTATTTTATTTGTAAAGATATACATTTTTGATGTTTTGATAAAAAAAAGTATACTGACCACAATTAGCAGTAAACAAAAATTGATATCAGAGAAGAAAATCATTAAATATCTTAAATATGTTTTATCTTTAAAAGTTACGCCATTTTGAAGAGAATATAAAAATGCACGACTTACTAGATTGCTTAATTACTAGCGATAATTCGTTCAATAATGTAAGTCGCGCTTCATTTCTTCTTTTTCAATTAAATAAAATAAACAGACAAGCAAAATGCTTCTCTAACAAATTACATTCCGATAAAAACTTACAAATCGAAATTTGCACGTTTCTTAACGTACGATCACGCACGATTAAAACCGCAAACGATTTAGTATGATACACGCACGATCTCTCACGTTACACGAACGATCACGCACGTTTCACAAACGATTCTACACGACTGGTTTGTCAACAGTAACGCTGCAGCCACTGTATATGAGGTCTTGCAACAGGTCGAGCAGTTTCTTCAATTACTTTTCTGCTGTAGAAAAAAAAACTAAGCAGAAACAACGCAGTTAATGTTATCTTTCAAAGGACTTTAAAGAATTTTCCAGCAATCGCTTAAAGACGTTGTTTAACATGAGGTCTTTTAATCCCCCATGTCGTATTTTGGCTGACGCTTTTCATACTAATTGTTAGGCATTTCTTTTTATACTAAATTTGACTACGGGTGTTCCGTCTACTTTGTATCGTGTTGTAGATTGGTAGATTTTCTGAGATCTATATCTGTAAGTGTTGGTTGTTTTCACCTTATATGAACACCGTTGTAATTTTTAAAATTCCAACGAAAAATACAAATGTGCATTTTTAAGTATTGTATCGAACTAAGTTTACATTACCAAAAGCTTTTTTTATTAAAACGCACTAAGCGTTGGCTGATGTTCACATTATGAGGTCTACATGTTCAAGACTGCAAACGCGTCTTTTAAGTATGTGTAAGCCACCTTAAAGCCAGAGGGGTTTTTTAATCCCTCGCAACGGAGTTGGAGGGGATATAGTTACGCAGTAGTGTGTGTGGGTGGGTGGGGGGGGGGGGGCTTATTTGTGGGTAAGCGAGTTAATACTGTGCAATCGGAAGTTGCGTACTTTGCATCCGGATTGATGTCGAATGCTGCCTTGATATATACATATGCTCTTTGCGAGGGGATGCTTCGCCTTCAAGTGCCCTTGATATATATTTTTAACCTGCTATGTGTTCTTGCAGATACATACGAAAATTTGACTCATGAACGAAACAAATATAAAATCGCAAATTACATTTTTAAAATGATCAAAAAGACCATCCATAAGTTTCAATAAACAAACTTTAAATTACTTTCTTTTCAGCTCTTGTCGTAGACTGTAAGGACCTTCATGAAAATGGCAAGCCTAAATCAGGTGTGTACGATATTTATCCCTATGGGACCATCTCCCGTCCTGTCAGAGTCTACTGTGATATGGAGACAATGGAAGGAGAATGGACGGTATATTATTTCTACATAAAGCTGATATAGGACAAGTACATGTGGAGGACATTATTGCCAGCATAGAATAAATACGCTGGTCTCTTGAATGCTGAGACTAATTTCTGATACAAGGAATTTAATCAAATATTCATTTTAAGGACGACGGACCTAATTCGAAATTTCGCGCCACTGCGCAGAAAACCGCGCATATGCCTTGAATCAAATTGACTTAATTATGTATTGCAAAAGATAAAATATATACAATTTTAACGCGAACTCTTTAAGATATTCAAAAGTTTCCTCTGAATTCAAAAATATTGTAAATATTTCGATTTATATTCATTTGTTAATTTTATAAATAAATGATTTATTTGGCCAAGGTGTTTTCATTGAAAATTTCCCCCCAAAATGTGCAATACACCTGAGTTTGACATGTCCCCCTGAAAAAATCTAAGCTAATGACCCATTTATTTTTTGGCATAATTTGCTGATAAATTGTCTTGTTAACATTGTCCTTTAATATGAATAAAAATTCTATTGCAGAATTTTTTCAATGATCAATTTTATACCCTACACTGGCAATTTTTCATTACTTCCTATTGTAATTATCGATTTCCATCGCCAACTTTTGAAACACTCCCCATTAAAAATATACATCGATGACCATATGATTTTTTTTTTTGATTTTAACTCACCAAATGTCACTTTATCTCATATTAAAATTTGAATAAAAAATCTATTGCAGAAATGAATTAGGTCCGTCGTCGTTAAAAAGAGTGAGAATTATTATTATTATTATTATTTTTTTATTTTTTTTTTTGCATTTTTTTTTATATCCTTGCAATGATGATCCAGAAATGATAATATTACTGTAGAGAGGTGCATGTACTTAGTTACAGGAATTTCTACGGAAAGTATCTCCTCACATTTATTCTCTATTTTATTGTCACACTTACACTACAAATAATCGACATAATGATTATTGAATATATTTTTCTTTAAAGGCTATTCAGAAAAGACTTGACGGATCTGTGAGTTTTGAAAGAAACTGGGCAGAATATAAAAATGGTTTTGGTGAACCGGAAGGGAATGTCTGGATCGGTAGGAATAAATTTGATTAAAATTCCAAATCAAAGTGTAGTTTGTAGCATTATTACTTTGGAAATCATGCAAGATCTGAATTTTAAGCTGTTATACATTTTACGTCGTATCTAACACTATTGATATCTGAATGATGGAACTGTAATCTCTCTTCTTCTTTTTTTAAATTCATGGATTAATTTAAAGCAAACAATAAAAGAGATCGATAGTGCAAAACAATTTCACTAATTAACATGCCCATTCTCGATTAGTATCCAATATTTACAATTACTAATTGAAATATCTACTATGAAAGGTTATAGATGAAATAGCTAAAGTATGCTATTCTATTTCAATACCCTATCAATAAAGAACCAAGTACGTTACGTATTATTCGAAGGCCCACAATTTTTCCTATTTTGATAGACACGTTTTCAAAAATATAACTACTATGTACATGCAGAAAAAGATTGGTAGTTTTGATATATGCATAACAAAATTTCGCAAGTACGTTGATTAGAGGTATTCACAGGATGTAAACGTCCGTTATATCCGGAAATTGCTATTTTTTCCACTATTTTTACAAAAAATTCCCAAAATTGAAGTAGTGCACACGCCTCGAGCAAAATAAAACATATAATTATTATATTTGAAAATAATTTGATGAAAGACAAGCAAAAATAATGGTAAGAATTTGCTCGAGGAATGTGCAGTATGTTAATTTTGACATTTCATGACTATTTTCGGTGGCGGATACCGAGATAGTCGAGAGGCGAATTCTTATCTAGAAGTAATGATGGTGTATTTCGTGTAATAATGTTAAAAAATAAATTTTTTTTCAATGATTGGCCATATTTATATTGCTCATACAAATATATTTGTCATAAAAATAGCATAGAAACTAAAAAAATGTTTTACGGAAATGACAAATTGCGATATTATTTTATACAAATAAGCCTTACACTTGATAAATGTTGCCATCAAGAAGGGAAGAAATGAATTTGATATATTAAAGCAAAAAATAAAAATGGTCAACTGACAAATGAAATCACTAAAAGTATTATTGCAGAAAAGAAAATGCTTAAATCCTAGCCTTTATTTTTATTTTGCCACTGAAACGGCCCAGTTGACGTCTGCATGTATGTAAATAAATTACGCAGTTAACTCAAAGATGACGTCACAATAGGTCCCCTTGCAACACATTTTTTTGGAAGGGTGGGGGGGGTGGGGTAAATTCCCAATCTTTTGGATGTCGTTGGTCAGCTGGACTGATCAGATTAATTAACATTCTGAAGTCTTGTATTTTCAGTCATTTATACAAGTGCACGGTTGATTTTCAATATATTTTCAGATTTTATTATTCCACGCACAATATTAGCGTGTCGCATCTGCATTAGTTTATATTGTAGACATTGCCGTTAAAATCATGCGTATAAAAACAAAGGTTCATATTTCACCTAGTAAAATTTATTTTTTACCCGTATATTCTACTTAATATCATTCCGTAGATACCAGATTTGTAATTTCTTATCTGTCGAGCATCCAGTGAAGTTAAAAGAAGACTGGAATGAGAAATAGACAGAAAGGTCCAAAAAAAATTTCGGACGAAAAAAAATAAAAGGCTGTATCGGATGAGAGGTTCACTTTTCAGCAAGATTACCTGTCACTAAATTCTTTCACCCCATTACGGCGGTGTATGGGTATCACACAATTTAATATAAGTATACCGTGGAACAAAATTATCTGTCAGTGTGGACAAGTCTGAAAAAAAGTTATTTATCAGGCACGAAGAATCAGGGGAGCAGGGTCTCTTCCCACTTTTTTCCAAACTTTGAAAATGTTCATTATAAGTTTAATGTAATGTAAGTAAGTAATGTACTTATAAGTACATGTTTATTTTTATTTTATTATTTATTTTTATTTATCTATTTATTTATTTATTTATTCTTCATTTATTTATTTATCAATTTATTTTTGTTATTTTTTTTTAAATTTTTATTAGGTTATTTATTTTTATTTTTTTTTTGTAAAAGCTATACTAAGTTAGTGAAAAAGCCTCAATAAGTTGCTAAAGAAAATGCGATAGAAAGTTGCCTATGCTAACTATCCAAGAGAAGTGCTGCATCTCTACCAGGTAAAAGAGGGGGGGGGGATACTTAATTCGTGCATTTGAGAAGGACCATCCAGTGACATATAAAATTATTAATCGACTGACAGTACTTTTTTCAGTTTTTCTTTCTTGGAAGCTTTTTTCGGATGACAAGACAGAAACGTTATACATTTTGTTTAGATAAATTCGTGAATGACGCCGCGACTCGTTGGAAAGGATTGACTAGGGAATTTGCCCTTATCTATTGATAAAAATTTCAAATACTTTTCGAAAAAATTTTTACGGGATGAATTTGTCCGATTGTCCGTCAAATTCTAATTCTGGGCCAACCGTAACTTTTCCTCTTATTGTTGAACCCAGATTCATAAAACCTCCAATAAGCCAGCGCGCGTTATAGTTTTAGTACTTTTATATAGAATCAGCATGGAATAAACTTTTTCATGAGTTTGGGATGTTTCAGCACCGAAGGTCTGATTCCAACTGACTATAAATTTTCACAACAAAACATACATATTGAACAATGATAGAACAAAATAAAAGGATTAACAGTAAGTATTAAGAAATCAAGTATTAAACAATTATTGAGCGAATGGTGACATTTTAGCGCCATGTATATAATAGAATTAAAGTAGATGAAAGATTAATTGTCAATAAATATAAACAGAAGTCAATTAAGGGATTAAGTGTCCATCTCTGAATGTGCCTCGGGTAGGATTAAGGATGTGTAGAATTTATAGATCTAGAATTTATCGCATTTGCCGAAATATACGAAAAGTTTATATAACAATTTATGCAAAGTCGGAAAAGTTAATTAACATAGTAATATACAATAAGTCCGAAAAGTCGTATTTTACACCGTAACAATATCTTAATGCTTTCTCATAAAATTTTATAGGGAATCAGACATTCTATAAAATAGTGTTAAAAGTTCTGATGAAATCTTAAAAACAAACCAAGTAATTCGCATAAAAAATATTGTCTAGTTTTTAAAAATCAGAATCTTGCTTGAATTAGAATAATCAGATACTTATAATAAACGTACTATTCAATATGCGTAACGCATCTCTCTCTCTTGTGTTTTAAAATCATATAAATTAATATTTCATTTGTACGTATATTGTCGGATCCAAAAACCAAACTGTTTTTCTGAGGCCATTATTTAACCGATCAATGGGTCAAAAAAAAAACAAAAACGCATTTTGCCCGAGAACATAGTCAATAAATGCTTTGTTATACCTTGGTATGTTGTGCTGGCTTCCATGATGTAAATTTACTTTAACTACACTGGGGTTAAGCTTGGTCAATTTCGTCACTGTCGAACACCAACGAATGCAAATGAGATTAAGCTGAATCAGCCCACAATTTTGACGTAAGCGGCCTAATTTCTCATCGACAGGTCAAATATCTTACTCAGCGACAAAACATCGATTTTTTATGACCGCTCAGTACAACACTGGAAATGTGTATAGATTTATATAGAAACAAATTTTTAAAGGTATCACAAAATTTTGTGTTGTACTCAGGAAATCTTCAGAATAAACTCTGAAAATATTGTATAGGAGCAAATGTCAAAAGTGTTTGGTGCATATGTGTGTAAATGATAGAGGCTTTGTTCGAATGATTAAAACTCTGTATCAGACAAGGGCAGTCTGTGAGAAAATAAATTATATATGTAAAAATCTGAACGGAAAATTTGAGATGGTAAAGTCATGGAAAGCGCTTCACAGTTGCTGATCTTGTAAATGCACAGTTACGCGGTAAAATAAAAAAAAAATAAAACATGGACAAATAAAATTATGCTAATGGTACGATTTTTAGCAAAATAAATTAAAATTGAGAAACGGTTTTGATAAGTGGCTATTTGACCAAACTGTGTGAAGTGTAAAGGGCGATTTTTTTTATTTTGAAAACACCATGATGCAATGTTTTGTTTTTTGTTTTTTTGACGTTATAATGTAGCTCCGGGGTTACCAAACATGTTGATTTTAAAATTAAGTAAATTGATTTCTGTTAAATCGAATGGATTCAAACTTCACACTTCAACAAAATAAATATTTCTATATAAGAAAATGTGTACTTTAATATTTCTTGAAAGTAATATAACGAACTTTCCAACAACCCTGATATTTTGCGTAGCGTCGCTAGGTTGACGTCATAACGTCATAGCGTTATTTTCCAAAGAAACTATCTATATTAAGATAGCTTTGTGAAAAATTGATTTGAGATAATTGCAAAAATTAAGCTGAATTAAAAAGAGGACATCTTAGACATGTTTCAAGAAAATCTTCATCAGATTTTGGGACAGGGCCGATTTTGGTACATAACGTACTTTCTTCTTTCACATATATATCTTTCATACAGGAAATGACGTAATCCATCAGTTAACAAAGGGAAAGAACTCTTACCTCTATGTTTCCATCACACTGTTGAATGGCACTACACTGTATCAGTTGTACGATGGATTCTCTGTTTCCAGTGAAGCAGAAAAATATAAACTCTTCCTGACGGGCAGTACCAAGGGAACCTTAGGTATGTGACATATTCAAACTATTTGATTGAAATGCTGAAATACAAAGAGTTATATAAATGCATATTTATTGTACTTATGAATACTTTTCATTGTTTTTCTTTCATTTTATCTCTATTTAAGCTGACAGTATGTGTACTGTAATCATGTCAATATTGTTTTATTTACTTTCATTTCCATTTCAGTGAAAAAGTGTGTCTTGTAATAATGTATACTTTGTTATATTTTTATTTTATCTCAATTTTAGGTGACACTATGTCTATTGTATTGATGTATATGTTGTTTTACTATCATTTTAACTCTATTTGTGGTGACAGCATGTGTATTGTAATTGTAATGATGTATCCGTTGTTTTACTTTCGTTTTATCTCTTTTCAAGGTCACAGTATTTTATTGTAGTGATGTATACATTTGTTTTACTTTCATTTTATTTATATCTTTATAAGATGACAGTTTGTGTATTGTAGTGATATATACGTTGTTTTGCTTTCATTTTATCTCTATTTAAGGTGACAGTATGTGTTTTGTTTGTTGTTTAACGTCCCTCCCGAGAATTTTTCAATTATATGGAGACGCCACCACTTGCCGGTGGGGGGCTACAAATTTTGACCTATACTCGGCACTCAGAACCATTGAGCAGTGAGGGATCTCTTTCGTGCCAGCACCTACTGCGACACGGGACCTCGGTTTATACGGTCTCATGCGAAGGACCGGTCTCCACGTCCCGCAGTGGGATTCGAACCTGCGACGTAAGGATCAACTCCTTACTCCGCGACTCTAGAGCATACGCTCTAACCACTACGCCACGCGGGCAAGACAGTATGTGTAATGTAATGAGTAATGTAATGATGTAAATATTGTTTTACTTACTTTCATTTTATTTCTATTTCGGTGAAAATGTGTATATTGTATTGATGTATACTTTATATTTTCAATTATCTCCATTTTAAATGACAATTTGTGTATTGTATTAATGTATATGTTGTTTTACTATCATTTTAAGTCTATTCAAGATGACAATATGTGTATTGTAATGATGTATGCGTTCGTTTACTTTCATTTTATCTCTATTTAAGGTGACAGTATGGTGGACACGGTTTTCTTTGGTCGTTTGTCTGGGATGTACTTCAGTACTCCAGACAAGGATAACGACAATACCGGTACGAACGGTAACTGTGCTCTACATATGAGAGGAGGGTGGTGGTTTAACCGCTGTCACCAGGCTTTCCTTAATGGTCCCTGGTCCTCATCATACTGGCAACAGGTCTGGAGTCCTGTAATTGAGTATGGAACAGAAGTTAAAGGGATGATGATGCTCATTAAGCGTCATTAAGTACATCATATATTGTCCTCCTCAACAAAGCGAGTGTGTCGTCATAAGCACCTTATTCCTCCTTTTGAGATTCCGACATTTTTATGAACAATTTTTTTTATTATACCTTGAATTTTTTTTCAGCTACTAAGGGACAGAGAATATGTTATTTGTTATATAAAGATATACTCGAAAGTCAGTTCTAGGGTAGGGGTCACTTTTCAAGGGACAAAAGCATAATTCTTTATATATATATATATATATATATATATATATATATATATATATATATATATATATATATATATATATATATATATCTGATTTATTTTATTTTCTGTACTTCAAAAGAAATATTATAGAAGCTTTTTAAAACAATTTCACTGGAAAGGGACACTTTTCATCTCATCTTAGCCGAAGGCTCTTTGAGATTTTCTGGTTAAAAAAAAATTGTGTCGTTGTCTTCATCATTTTAAAAATTTCATAATTTTCCCCAGAACCGCTGGGCAAATTTCAACCAAACTTTGAAGAGAATACCCCTGGCTGATGGGGATTCAGGCTGTTAAAAGGAACGGCCACGTCCTCTCTAAAAGGGAGTATAAGAAATAGTAAAATATGGTGGGGTCATTTAAAAAATCTTCTCAAAAACCACTAGACCAGAAAAAATGAAACTTTATTAATGAAAGCATCTTAATATAGTGTAGGTTCAATGTTCATGTCTTGAGGGAGTACGATGGGTTTACTACGAGCGACCAGGGCTTTTGAGTGGGAATATAAAGGAAAAATCTTTTTAAAAAATCTTCTCAAAAACAGTAAAGCCAAAATCAATCATATTTCCTTGGAAACAGCCTCAGGTAGTGTATACTCTAGTTTGTTTAAACCATGGTGGTAGGGAATGGGCAACAATTTGCAATCAAAATTTACTTAGAAATATACATATTAAGGAATCTTTAACAATCTTTTCCAGGGTATTAGCAAAGCCCTGACTAGTCAGATTGATATGGAAGCATTATCATGTATTTTTTTTCTAGTTTCTTCAAATCATGATTTCCGGGAGTAAGGTGGGCCACAATAGTTGATCAAAGTTTTACAGAAAGATATCCGTTTAAAAAATTATTTTCAAGAGCGACAAGGCCATGATTAATCATATTTTTATGAAAGGTTCCTCAGGTATCGAAGACTCATGGATTTTCAATTAAAGACGCCTGGGTTAGGGTAGGGCCACAATGGGCATTCAAATATTGACTTAAAATGAGACTTATCTCATCAGTCATGATTTTGAATATTGTCAATGGTCTATTATATCATATCAACTGGACGATGGAACAAGTAATTAAAACATTACATGTAATTGAATATTTCCTCTGTATTAAGATCTTAAACAAGTTTATCTGGCTGCAGTTTGTATCTTTTTCTCATCAGTCCTCTTGTTTACATTTTTCACTTTCGCGTTCCAATAATGTCTACTTCCGGTGTATTGTATTGGATTCCCCAAGCTTGATAATTTCGCCGTTTTGACAGTAAGAATATCAAGTAGTTACATCTCTGAAGTAAATAATTTGTTTTATAATTGTGAATGAATAAGGTCCGCCAAGAAGAGTTATCTCCCCCAGGTGGCGCTCGTGTACTATGAGGTATAGATACGTCGCCATATTTGTCTAGATCTACTTTATAATAGTTAGAAACCGCGTTAAGGATGAATCGTCGATATGCCAGTGTATTGTTGTGTACCTACGTGTAAAAGTAAGAAAGGTGGACATCTGTTCCCTTCGAATCCCGATCTAAAATTGAAATGGCGAGTCGCGATTCGAAGAT
The DNA here is from genome assembly GCF_033153115.1 of Saccostrea echinata. Classification (NCBI taxonomy): domain Eukaryota; kingdom Metazoa; phylum Mollusca; class Bivalvia; order Ostreida; family Ostreidae; genus Saccostrea; species Saccostrea echinata. The sequence goes on from NW_026889782.1 coordinate 26,447,893, forward strand.
TGGATGTAAAATCAAGAAAGTTATGGGAGCCGGCTGCTCACGACCGGGTGTGTGGAGATCACTTCACACCCGATGATTACATTCAATCAACACTACTTGGTTAGTTCGTTATGGTAAACTAGTTGTTGATCTAATTAACTACGTTTTTAAATAATTGGTTCTTAGCTCCAAATCATCGTAACGTGAATTAAATCTACTGTATACATGCGATGCGCAGTTAACACGGCTAACGTTAAGCCTACTGTTTTCATACTCTGGCGATTCATCATACTCGAATTATCAATTATTTAGTTAGCGTGTATTTAATTATAATCACACCAAATGTTTCCTTATTTTTCGAAATAAAGAGAAAACACATGAAAGTGAAAGTAGGTTACAAAAGAGTTTGTTTTATTTTAAGGGGAGAGAAAGAGACTAAAACCAGAGGCTGTTCCTTCTGTCTTTTCCTTTGCATGTAAGAATGAGTCATCTAGCGCAAGAGAACAAAGATACAGTAAAAGAGTCAAGTGTGGTAGAGATCATAGTGAAAATGTGTCTAGTAGTGAATGTATTAGAGATCATAGTGAAAATGGGTCTAGTAGTGAATGTGTTGTGAATGAAGTGGTGGTGGAGTCTGTACAACAAGTTAATGTTGATTGTGAATGTTATGAAAGTGATGAAAAGAAGCTGCATGATCAGTCAGTCCAATGTGATATTGGAAAAAGCAACAGATTTTCCATTGAAAAATTGCAAAGTAATGATAAAATGGTGAAATATTACACTGGTTTTGAAAATTATGACCATTTCATGATGTTTTTTCAAGTACTTGGTCCTGCAGCACATGATTTGAATCTAAAAAGCAACTTACTTTCCCCTCAAGACCAGTTCTTTTTAGTTATGATAAAACTGAGACAAGCTAAAGAAGACATTGAGTTGAGTTATTTGTTTCAAGTCAGTGAAAGTACTGTTTCAAATATTATTGTTACATGGATCAATTTTATGTACTTCCAACTTAAAGAGATTAACATTTGGCCCTCGAGATCTGTAATTGATGAATATATGCCTGATGACTTCTTTGCAAATTTCTGCAAAACTAGAGTGATAATTGATGCCACTGAGGTACCAATAAATAAGCCCCAGAATGTAAATGCCCAGAGTGCTACATTTTCAAATTACAAGAATAAAAATACACTAAAGGTGATGATTGGTTGTACACCACGTGGAACTGTCAGTTATATTTCCGATGCATACTGTGGTGCTACAAGTGACAGACAAATTATTGAACGTTCTGACTTACTTAGAGACCAGGACAAATTCCAAGACCATGACAGTATAATGGCTGACAGGGGTATCATGGTCCAGGATTTGTTTGCCCCTCGTAACATTCAGGTCAACACTCCAACAATGTTGAAAGGAAAAAGCCAACTTGAGGCACAAGATGTTGTTAAAGACCGAAGAATCGCATCAAAGCGAATTCATGTTGAAAGAATCATTGGACTGGCCAAGACTTTCAAAATTCTCAAGAAAGAGCTACCACAGGGCAAAGCCATTTTAGGCTCTAGAATCATTTTTATTTGTTTTTCAATACTGAATTTTAGACCTTGCATCATTGACAAATATTCATAATAATGTACTACCATTCAAATGAATATTATTTAATACATGTTGTAGAATAAAAACAATGATTTCAGTTACACTTGCATTATTCAATCTAACATTTTCACATTGTACTTAATTAACTGTTGTTTCTTACATAATTCTGTCTTAAAGCAGCAAGTGGATACATCTTTATAATTATCTCTATACACCTCTTCACCTCTTTACAAACCATTAATAACTTCATAAACATTTCTCTTGGATTATTCTAAATTCCAGGTTGACTACTGAAAATCTACATTTTGTAATATAGAACCATAGTTTCAATGGTAAAAAAATGTTATCAATTACAACAGTGCACTATAATGACCATGTTAAGTTTTGATAAACAATCAAAATACTGTGCTGATCTTAACAGATGTAAAAGGCTTTTCTAAAAAAAAAACCTGCAAATATCATCATATTATCCATATAGAAATGAAATGAACAATTTATGTACAAGTCTTCACAGAAAAAGCTTAAACTGCAGATTTATGACATCAATTTACAATTTTTCAGCAAGAAATTTTCTGTAGTGTTTTTTATAAAACAACTCTAACTTTGGTAGCATGCAACCACAGAAGTAAACTCTATCAACATTGATTTCTTCCACAAAAATATCTACAAATGTGTAAACAACAAAGAAACACTTCTCTTTTTTACAAACATTAAGCTGCCCTTGCACCTGCATATAATAATTATGATTCTGTTTTAAATGCAATACACCATCATCATCCTCTAGCAAGAATGGGAAAAACTTGTCTGCAGCAATCTTACGATCTCTACCCTTATATGGACATTTAATTTCAACAATAGCATTTTCTCCAATAATGCCATCGGGCGAAGCAGCCAAATAATTGTTCTCCGAGTCTATGAAAAGACCACAAGTCTTTACTTTGAAACCCATTTTTTCTTGAAATGTTTGTCTTGCTACAGCTTCATACTGTTGGCCATTTAAGACAGCTGGTGTTTTCAGTTTAAGAGGTTTAAAGATGCTAGAACACAGCTTCAGTCTGTTACATGGATCAGTAGCTTTGCAAATATCCCCAAACCTGGAAGCTGTCAAATGCCATTCTCTCTCTTGGTGCCAAACTTTCGACAGATTCTGTTTCCTAGTTCTGTGTTCGATGCGGGCAATGTCCCTATCTGAAACCTAGATACGAAAAATTAAAATTTGTTCATACCAAAGAAACACTTCAAGTATATCAAAATTCATTATAAACCAGTTCTATATTTCAAGAATTTATAATGTAACCTTATAAGAATAGTTCAGTAGCACTTTAAATTATCAATACATGTATCTTCAACTTTCACCATTGCCAGAAGCTGCCATATGGAGGCATCAGTGTTTTACAAACACATCTTGTTTTTTTTTTTTTCTTTTCCAAAAGACATATAAATCATTACTCTTACAAAAGATTATAATTAACAAAATATTTCATTAATATCATACATTCTGAGCTGCATCTATCCAATATTCAGTGAATGGCAGGTCCAAGTAATCATGGTCCAGTACTGCAAAGTTGATAAATGCCTTGGGCTTCATGTACTTGAAAGATAAATCTGCTGACGTTAAAGCACAGTAATTGGTTAAAATGTTGCTCACATAATCGTTGTATCCAGCAATTCCTCTGTATTTCTGAGGTCTTGGGTCACTAAGATCTGGGTTGTACCGACAAGGCATGTCTTCTGCTTTTATGGGGGAGCCTGTAAAATTCAAAGGTTTAAAATAAGTCGGACATTAACCAAAAAAAAACCACATTAGTTTACGTGTAATTTAACGTCTATTACAATTTGCCAAATACATATTTCAGTATTGTATTCCTGTACAAAGAAATCACATTTCCATCACTTTTAATTAAGTAATATATTGAATATATCAGTATTTGTAATCAATATCTGCATTAATTTAAAGCTTTCTTATTTCATGGTTTACTTATAATATACATGTACATGACTTGTAAATTTGTGGATCATATGTATTCATCTTTAGTGTATATTCAACAAAGACTGAACATAAAAACTAAATTTTGCCTGCATGAGAAGAACTACCTAAAACAACTTCTCAAACTGTAGTTTTGTATACCTGTCTGTAGATCATGCAACTTTTATATTTTAAAAATATTGTGACATGGGTCACAGAATTAAAGTTGTTATATGTTACAGGACATTATTATCTTAGCTAGCCACCCTTAGCCAATGGTGCTATCAAAAGTTGGGATTGTTTATGTCACCTGATTTCGAATCTTACCACATACATGTACCCACAACTAGCATCATCAACAAAAATAAAGAGCGTTTTTAAAAAAAAAAAAAATTAAGAAGTAGCTATCGAGCAATGTTTATTTGTTCTTAAGGGTGCAAGTCTGTATCTCCAATACAGATTCCTGATCACATTATGTGCATGGATGACACTATAGCCATTTATATAATGCCACATTATCTTAGGCATGTTAGGGATCATTGTTTACCCATTTTTTTCATTCCTGAGACTTTTGAGTCAAGATATATCCCAAATTGAGATATCGTCATATGTACAAAAGCATTTGCTGATTGGTCAAACAATATCAAGAAACTCCAATCGCAACTCGAGAAAAAAAAAAATCCCGACTTTTGATAACACCATAGGCCAAGGGTTTGTAAGTTGAGTAGCAGACCAGAAACCCTTAGCTAGCGAAGATGGGGCATCATCATCATCAAAATTTAATATATACTGAAAAGTCGTTTGTAACTTTTGACACTTGTGTATATAAACAACAACAAATATTCAAAATTTAAATAGTCAAATTAAAAAAAAAACATGAATAGGAAACATTTTTAAACACAGGCAGCTCAACTTGGAAAGACTTCTTTGGCTTATGAAAAGTCTGGAGATTATCTGTACATCCCCTAGGAATGGCTATAATGCGTGTTTCCCGAAATTTCACCAAGAGCAAAACAACAGCGGCTACATGTTTACAAGTTCCATTAGGGCCCTTCCCAGCAGGGCATTCACAATCTGAATTTTTAATTTCACCCGTTTTTCTGTGAATTCTTACACGATAATTGTAAGACACCTGTTAAATACAGTCAACAATATAATACTCATTACTCAGACAATCTTGATTCACTCTACATTCATACTACACACACATGTACATTGATTTTTTTTTAAATCTGTTTTTAATTAGTTGTTGTTCATTTATTTTGAAACACTACCTTTTTCTTCATTGCTGCTCTGACAAATCCTGTAAGATAAAAGTCCTCATGTTGACAGTTAATACTCAGTGCTTCAACTCTCTCTGACTCCAAGAGCAATTTTCCTTTCACAATCGCCTTTGTATTGCCCATCATTTGCCTGTCAACTGCTTGTCTGTATTGAAAATATCCTAAGAATTCCAAAAGAAAATATATACAAGTTTTACACCTGATATCCTCAAAACTGTTAAATTTCATATGTGGCATACACCAAATTTTTTAACATACTTAAGCGATTTTCCCCCATATTACTGTACCTTCGATATGGGCTTCTGATATATGTGGCATTAAGTCATAATGCTCTGATGTTATTTGTTTATACCCAGTAGTGGGCCAGTCTACCTTCCTTTCCGCTGGCAGCTCTATTACGGGACCGCTAAAGTTAAAATTTCGTTCGTATGCTTCCAACCTACACAGTAATATGAAATTTGTTTAACAGTTCTTGTAGGCATATTGTCAGTACAATCACTGACAATGTAGCACTCGTGTAACTTGACTCTGATAACCCTAATTATTTTAATCACATTACGATTACTTCAATGAAAATCATTTATTTTTAACAGTATTAATGTTTTTCTTACCTTTCTATGAGATCTGTTTTTCTTCCCGTAGTTACAGCGCCGCGCAACATCAATTCTTTTTTCAATTTCTGAACGGTGTACGAAGCGTACGCCATGTTGTTTATCTCGAATACCTCATATTACAACAGCGCCTCTAGCGGCGCGAGGGGGAGATAAGCTGTTGGCGGACCCTATTAAACTTAAGTTGTATTTTTATATTTTACTCATTATTACATGTTGTACTATAACTGTTGTAGAACTTTTTTTTCTGTTAATTATTTGAACGGGTAAACCGTTATTTTTTTATTTGATTCTGTTCGTTTGGAACAGAATCTGTTCCTACGTTGGTATAAAAAGCCGGGTTTTTTTGTTCAATCCCTATTCACGTTCATATACTAATATGACGTATGTCTACTTTTGGCTAGATTTTTATCTGAATTCTTATATCAAAATAATTATCTGCTAAATTGTCATCAGCTGATAAATCACATTTTGTATTCAGAATGATTTTGGTAGAAGTCCTAGAAGATTAGTATTTTTGATAAGGGGAGAATTTTTTATTTGTGGTTAACCTGTCAGTCTTAATGTTTGAGGTCTATCAATAAACCATCATCTCAAGTAATTTCATCACTTTTTGGTTTTAATATTGCTAGAGTGCATATTATATAAATGTGTGACTTAGTATTTTACAAGGGTTGAGGTAATAATGTCCTTCTGTATGCCGTTTCATTTTTTTTTAGATAGTCAGTAAGTGCTATTCATAAACATTTATTGGTTTAAAATTGGGATAGCCATTGAATGCTATCACAAAACATATTTTTCAGGAATAAAGAACTATATTACTGGTTAATGCTTATGTGGAATTTCAGTTCCGTTATATATGCTATATCTTTCGCTATACATTATTTAAGTAGAATATGATATCAGTGAAATTTCACGGATGGCTTCTAATTCATTTTTCTGTAGAAATTAAAAAAAAGTTAATTTCTTTTTAAAATGCATATTTTTTGTCTTTTGATGATGAGCACATATAAATAATTCACATGCCCTTCCAAGTCTTCAAAAAATTTCCAATCATATTAACAAGCTTGAAATGAATATTGCTACACAAAGAAATTTCAATTCCAAGCTTTGATGATTTAAAGCAATTGGACTGAGCTGAGGGAAATACTGAAAATAGTTTAGGCAAAAAAAAATATTATAATCAAAATTTTCTCAGGCACCGCCGCTTCAGTCAAACACTTGTCGCATTGATTTTTTTTATTGACAGGGGATGCTTACACCTCCATGACTCTTGATTCAACCTGCCATATTTTTTCAGGAAATTACAGGAATTCAACGCTTTGAAAAAGAAAATCTACAGGCTATCGAAATGGCACAGTGAACTTTTTTCATGCATTTCGTGATGAAAAGCAATCTGTCCATTTTAATTGCTAGCGCTCTCGAGTGCTAGCAACTACGTTAATCTATATTTCTGGAATATTCATGCTAGACTTCACGTGGGGCATTCTGGGAAAACTACTAGTAGTATAAGCAGCCTGGATGGCTGGGTCAACTGAGTGCACTTTTTGTCCCCTCAATGTAGGATATGGCTGGTTCAATCTAGTACACACCCTGGAAAAACCCATGAGGAAAGTCGTGTGCAAAAGGGGGTACGTTTAATCTACGTTTGTGTGTAAAAATCGCTGAGTCAGTAATACATAGGCAATACACACAAAAACTTGGCATCGATTCAAATCACAGCTAGGTATGCATTGTGACGTCATGTGTCATTCACACAGAGCAAGCCTCTCTCTATTTTCTGAAAACCGAATAAAAACAATAACAAAGAAAAAGTTTGTAAGATGATTTATTCAAAGTAAAAAAAAATGTACATAATTTTTACTTTTTCTTCTGGAGTTTCATGGGCTGTTTCTTCTCCGTCTGGATTGTAGTAATAGTAGCAGGAAGTTTCCTCTTGTTGTTAGCCTGAATTTTATCCTGGTGACTGGTCTTATGTTCCTGATGGATGATCTTGTTTTCTTGAGCCATTTTCTCCACTTTTTCGACTTCTTTGACAAATTCCATACTGTCATCTGTACACTGATGGGCCTAATATCCAAAATTTCCACACTTGTAGCATAAGTTCTGTTTTTTTCTGGGACAGTCCGGAGCCCAATGTCCAAGCTATTTACATATAAAACATGGGTCTGTCTGTTTACTTTTCTTGGCAGCTCCTGCGTCTTCATTTTTCTGGTAGGAGGTCCCTCTCATTTTTTCTTCCATTCTAGCGACTTTAACTTCTAATCGGGACAATTTCCCACGTATCAAACAAAATTCACTAGTGTTATACTCTTTCAGCTGAGTCAGCATGTTGACAATGCCATCCAGAGTGTATGTCTTGTATAGATACATGTTTTGGAGAACAGGGGTATACATAAGAAAACATTTCTGGTCATTTCTTCACAATTGACTATCATGTCAACACATAAACACACTCACTCTTTGGTGTTGGAAGGGTATGATTTTTTAATGCGATGTATAGAGAAAAATCAAGAAGCTTTACCCCCGGAGGCGGAACCAGTGTTCCAGAGAGCGACGACCATCATAGAAAACACTCAGGACTTGTGGTTACAATGCCTGGCTTTATTACATCATCTGACATTGGGGAGACTAGCGATTATACATTTCCTTTGTCAACGGATCAAAAAGACTCTACCAGAAAAAAATGTACGGTATGAAAATGAGCGAATATTTAGGAAAACCGTACAGTTTCCTATGTCATCCCGAAGGGAGCAAAGTATTTGTACTCTGGAAGGAAATAGAAACGGTAGAGAAAATATGCATCCAATACGGGATGAAATATGTAGAAATTTCAGAAATGCTAAAAGGCACAAGTGTGTAACTTTTGATACCAGCCTCAATGAAATTTATCATTTACCACCCGAAGATCGAAAAAGTCCATGGATGGCTATAGAAGCAGATCGATTACGAATTCAGAGGAGAATTCGACAGTTTGAACAATTATTAAAGAAAAAATAAAATCAAGATTGAACACACAATAAGTCTTTGTTATTATTTCTATATAAATATGACGCCATCTTGTGCCCTTTTTTAGACGCTGAGATTTTTTTTTTGTTTAGTAAGAAAAAAATCTATGCCCATTTCAATTAAAGTAGATATAGATTAATTTTAAACTAATCCGATTCTGTTTTATCTCAAAATCTTTCAGGATTCCTAAAAAAATCATGCCTATGTGTATAGAATGCTGTGTCTTGTAATAAGACGCTGTGTTTTATCAATATTGTTATTTATAAAACATCTAGACATTCCCACTGGAAATAAAGTGGATTCAGATTGTTTTTCAACTAAACTGATTTTATTTATTTACAAATTTCAGTCAGAAAACCGACTCTGGCTATATTTTTACACTTGAAACCATTCCTTTGATTTAAAAACAGCATCAACACTTTTCCCTAGGTTTAATCTCATTGTATAGATTAAGTTTTCCTTGTATCACACTTTAAAAAGGGTTAAAATACTTATTTTATGTATTCAGGTGACCCGATTTTAGCCCTTCGGTTCAACATCAATGCTTCTTTTCTAGACGACAGATAAATGTCATGCATCAAAAATACTGTGAAATCATGCCTGAAACTTACCTTCATCTTATGGCTAAGATGTTTGAAAGTATTTCTAATCCCATAATAAGTTATTCACTCCAATGTATAGATTATGAAGCACAAAATAACACAATTTGACGTCGCCATGATTTTTTTAGCTCTCGCTTTAGGGTGCTCTCTTTTACGCTCGCGCTTTATGCATAAATACGGCAGCTTGACAGAGCTCTGTGTCATTCGTTAGTATCAGTTTTCCTGACACGCCACGATGGCTGAGGACGATGTCCAGAATTTCTACATCATACCAGGGGTAGAGATCGAAAATGTTTGGATAGTGAGAGACGTAGCCACCGGCAGGGCGTTAACTCGCTGGCCGATAGCTACCCTGGGCCTAGCCAGTGACCTGATAAGGGGGAGGAGACGACGAAGACGACAAAGAAGAAGAAGACGAAGATCGCCGTCTAACAGTGATGATAATGACCAGCCAAGGAGAAGGAGGAGGACAGAATCACCACCACCACCAGCTTCGTATTCGGCCCCTCTGAGTAGTCCGGAACTACTCGAGGACACCCCGAGAAGCCCGTCCCCTCCAAGAAGACCACCTACTCCTACCTGGTCACCCAGTCATCCCCCGGGAGCAGCTGCTGGACAGTGGGATTCCTCCGTAGATTCGGATTGGACCCCTCCCGTAAACGATTGGGCTGGACAGGGGGATTCGTCATCCGTTGATTCGGATTGGTCTCCTCCCGTCAACGATGACTGGGCACCCTCCCCGGAGCTGGCTAGACCATCACCACCACCACCCTCCCCGGAGCTGGCACCGCCACCACCCCCGACCCCGGAGATGTCACCAGGTGTGAGTACTACGGGGTTAATTCCTAGATGGGGGATTCAAGTAGCGGCAGGCAGGCTGGATTCCTGTGTAGTTTGCTTGGAGGAGGATCGGATGTCCAATTACATCTGCTGCCAGTGTCGCTGTCGACCGGCTTGTTTTGAGTGTTCAGCTGTGCTGGTACAGATGAACCAATGCTGTCCTCTTTGTCGACGCAGGCGTTCGAGATATGCAGCACCTCGCGGGCGAGGATTGAGACCACCTCCTCCAAGACAGTCATCTCTACCCCCACCCGGAAGGCCGGACTTTGTTGAGCCGTTGACCGGTAACCAGCGACCTCCACTCTCAGGCAGAACAGAGTTCCGCGGCAGAGGCAGAGGTAGAGGCAGGCCTCTCAGGGAGTAAACCCCTGATAAAAAAAAATCAACCAACGGCCCTTTTAAGGGCCACTTTAATGATTCGAAAAGATACCTCATTCAAGGTTATAGAAACGTATAAACGGCCCTTTAAGGGCCACTTTAATGATTCGAAAAGATACCTATAAAACATTCAAGGTTATAGAAACGTATAAACACCAGGTCACTGTTTTTTTTTTTTTTTTTTTTTTTTTATAACACAGTCAATCTTTATAACACACACAGTCAATGTTTATGAAGAATGTACACTTGTTTTTGATAAGTCTTTACAAATTGTTCAATATATTGTCTATAATGAGTCCAATTCCCTCCTGCTAAACCACATCCTATTTTATAAGGAAAGGCATAAGTCTGGTAAGGTAAAGTTCCCAATTCTTGTAAACAAGCTTGAAACCATTTTTCTCTATTTTCTGGTGTATCTTGATAATAAGGTAGGCGATTATAATGTCCTGTTCCGTAATCCCATTGAGCTAACAGACAAATGACTACGGGTTTTTGTAAAGAAAACACTTTAAGGGTGCCTGGAATTCCTCTATCTTCTTCTAGGGCTAAATTTCTAGACCTTAAAGGTCTGCGGGTAGCATATAGATTAGCTTTGGGGTATTTCATAGCTATACTTTGACTCATGAACATATCTATATCTTCTTCTTCTCTCACATCATGGATGACAAATGCCCAATTAATGGCTACTGGATAATCTCTGAATGGGTTCTTTGGGTCATGGATCTTCTCATTTTCTCCCAAGTAAACATTACCCTTTTCTTCTTCTTCCAGAGTTTTCACTTCTATTCTCCTTCGAGGACTGGAATGTTCTTCTTCCATATGCATGATCAATCTTTTTTTCTAATAACTGTTTTTTCTCCTCATCTATATCCATTGTCTCTATTTTTTTCTAATAACTGTTGTTTCTCCTCATCTATATCCATAGGCTCTGGGTTTTTTTCCAAACTGACTTTGACTCATGGTTAGGGTCAACTGATCATGATCATCTATACACCTTGTATTTATACCCTCAGGGGTGGTGTGCAAAAAATAAATGTTTTACCTACGTTTTTATTGAGACAGTACTGTGTACGTTTTGTTTACGTTATGCTGAGTCAGTCAATACACAAACCTTATATTATGACGTCATACTTGGCAGTGATTCACAGTCTAGGCAAAAAAACCACACACACACACAAAAGCTCAATGTTAATGGATTTATTCAAGTAAATCTACAATCTCTTGGAATTAATTCTTTGTTTCTCATTTCAGGTTTTAAAGTCCCATATTCTTCATAGTTGCCACCTTGCCTATAAAATGTTCTTTCTAATTCTGGTGTGCTGTGAGACATATCAAAACAGGTTAACCCATGAATGATTTTGTACATGTCTCTCTCATTGGTCCAGTGTTTCATTTGAATGAATCCTCTCACATGATGAAGTTTTCCTGTTTCTGGATGCATTTCTTTTTGTAAGATCAAGTATTGACAATCACTTCTAATGATTTGATCTATATCTTCCTGGTGACCTCCAGTTAAATTAAATATCCAATTAGCAGCTCTTCTAAATCTCTCCTTTTTAAATTTAGCAATATAATGATTGCCTGGATCTTCTTTATGTTTGTTCTCATAATGAGTTTTAATGTCTTTCAACAATTGACTTCTGATTTCCATGATTAATCCTTCTGTCAGACTCATGTTTGAAAAAATGATTTTTTTGGGGGGTGACACTTTTTTATATAGATAACAATTCAAGATATTTTAAAATTATTTTTATTCAGATTCTACAATGATTCTTTCTCTTGGTTTAGAATCCTGTGTCAATCTTTTCTTTTTTTCTCAAAATACTTGTTTGACACATCTTGCTTCTTCTGCAGTCAGAGGTCTTTCAGGATAATCTTTTTTTTGGTAATAAATGGGTATATTCTTCTTCTGCACTCAAGGGTCTTTTAATGTAATCTCTCACATCATTAAGAACACCCTTTTCTGGACATAATTGATTGTATTTTTCATGAGAAATGATTTCAATAGTCCCATCCTCATGTTTTTGAATTGGTATACCTCTATCCACATCTTCCTCTCTTAGAACTCTCTTTCCAAATTGAATTTTACTCTTTTCTTTACTAGACGTGTTTCCCATGGTTAAGACAAATCAATAACTGATATATTTTTCATTTTACACCTTGTATTTCTACCTTTTTTCTATCTATATTTAGTAGTATTTTTTATTTTAAAAGAACAAGAACAGATTTTTTTTTCTTTATTGATAACAATAACAACAACAACAACAATTACAATACATTTTGATAGAAACACTGACAAGTTTGTCCATGACCCGTAGGTCTTTTATGATAAGTGTCTTTAAACCATTGAGCTACATAATGATCTCTTTGTAAAGCTGTACTATGGTCAAAGGGGAATAACCACTCATCTGCGGTTTTTCTCTTCTTGTGTCTTTGATGTAAATAATACACGCAATATTGTCCACATATATCTGTATTCCAATCTTGATATCGGTACGGATTAAAAATCCATTGGTGAGCATGACGATGGATAAAATCTTGAATTTCTTTTTGTAAGGGAGGAAATCCATAAGAGTCAAAATATTCGATGACTGGACTGGACAAATACAAACATACCCAATGTTCTCCAGGTTTATCTTGAGGATCCGTATTCACCACAATGGCTTTTTCTTGAGGTCTTAATTGATCCGGTAATAAATCTAAAGGGTACACTCCACCAAAATTACTCTTTAATTCTCTGGATAAGACTTCTTTTAACTGTCCTGTATCCATTAATAATCAATACTGACTTCTCTCTGTTTGTTAATTTCTAACAGATTATCGAATTCTGCATATACCACACAATTTAAGGTGTTCACCGTATTGTTCGTAAATTGGACTTCTACTCTCAGATTTCCGGTTTCTGTGATATGGAATTTATCCGATTGCGCTTCTTGATCTTTCGTGAAATCCCAGCCCCATAAAGTGTACCAGTTTTTATACTCTTCTAGGGTGATGTCCGGGGCCCAATCTTCTCCTAATTTTCCCAGTGCTTGATATAAACTCAGATAAGATCTCAGATATAAATCTTCATTGAAATTAGGTTCGAAACAACGAGTACTCATGGTCTCTCCGTTGATACTGACATCTAATTTCTTAATTCCCACGTTTTGGAAATGAAACGGATTTTTAGTTTTATCTCCGTTAAAAGCCGCATTGTCCACAAAGCCTAAAATGATGTGTTTAGGCATCTGGCCTTGAAACAGATGATCCGTGATTTTAGATTGAGTTCCTGTGGGTATGGTAAAGGTTTTCACTTCGACTCTTCTCAAAGGATATATAGCTCTGTGAGTGTTCAAACCTTGATTAATACCATTCATCATGACGGCCGTGGGTTTGACTAGATCATGCTCAATATTTTGACTTTTCCCGTACTTCCTGCTTTGATCATCATACAGAACTGAGGTTTAGCTCGATTAAATCTCAAACGGACGTCTACTCCATTGGGTAAAAATCGGTCTTGTTGAAATAAATCCAGATGTAAACGATCATACAAGGTTATTTTCTTACTATCATTTATAGCCTGGTGACGTTTTCTAAATCCTTCGTTTTTAGAATTGGCCGGTAACTCTGGGATGATAGGTTGGTTAATGGTCACAGTATCAGCACCACCATCTTGACCTGGGGTTACATCAAATGTCTTATTTTGAGCCACTCCAAGGTCTGCTACCCCTACTTCATCCATGTGCCCTGCTGTATCTTTTTCCCACAGACTACAAGCTCTCATCTGTGTCATTAAAGTTCTGGGTTTGTAAGAAAGTAATTTCTCCAGATAAGCTTTGTAAGGATAAGTATCGGTTCCAGGAGTCACTATTTTTCCATTGACACTGAGATCGATTTCCGTAAACAAGGAATGGAAGATATAATTCACCGGGGCGCAAGTACTGCCAGCTCCAGTCAGATTAGTACCATCATCTTTGGTAAATTTACACACTATTTGAACATACGTTTGAGATAAATCCAGATATTGATCTCCTTGTCCATTAATTTCAAATTCAATAGGAGCCGTATCCAAATCTAAAGTACTGGAAATGGGGTAATATTCTTCCCATTTGGAGTCTTCTAAAGCAATATTAGTTGGGGGACTTGGAACAATTCTAAATTGTTCATCCCACACGCACAGGAATCTGGTTGCAACATGATGTGTCTACTAGGATTGATTTTTCACAAATGAAGGTCAATATCACTCGACTCCTCTATTTATAGTGTTAATCAAAGATATCTAAACCCCTTTTTTTCTTCTTGGGAATATTGCCTCCTTGATTTTTTCCTTTTCTCTTAGGACCTCCTCGGGCTAACACAGGTGTCTTTTTTCTTCTTTTCTTACTACCTCCTAGATTCATTCTTTGTTTCAGGGCTTGTACTCCGTGAGTTTTGACAGCGTCTTTTAAAGATCTCTTATTTTCTAACACATCTAACCCAGTTCTAGCAGCAGCAGTCAAGGCATGTTTAGCTTCTGTTTTCAGTAAATCTCTAAAAACTCCTCTTCCTCTCTGTCTTCTTCTTTTTCTTCTCCCTTTACCTTTTTGACCTTTCTTATTCATCTTTTTAAAAGCTAAACTTCCTCCTATATTGAGAGCAAATAAGCCTGTATTTTTAACGGCATTGAGTCCATGAGTTAAAAGAGCATTTTTGGTATTTCTCTTTTTTAGGTCACCTGAGTCACTCAGGTGACCTATTGCTATCCGTTTTTGTCCGTCGTCGTGCGTCGTCCATCGTGCGTCGTGCGTTAACATTTAAACATTTTCAGCTTTTTCTCTGAAACCGCTCAACCAATTTTAACCAATTTTGGCATATAGCATCTGTGGGTGAAGGGGGACAAAAATTGTGAATTTCATGGTCCCTGCCCCCCTGGGGCCTGAGGGGTGGGGCTAAAACCATCAAAATTTTTGCAATCTTTAAAAATCTTCTTCTTTACTCCTGGACATCAAGCAGTCAAACTGTTGACATGATTGTAATTAGCATTGCGCCCTCTACCTAAATTGTGAAATTCATGGCCCCGGGGTCAGGGGTTCTGGTGCGAGGGCGGGGCTATATAGATCATATAGTGAAAGTGCATTATTTCTTTGAAAATCTTCTTCTCAGCTCCTGGGTATTATTGAAACAAATTGAATAGATAGTTATGATAAGCAGGAGTGACTCTACCAAAATTGTGAAATTCATGGCCCCAGGGTCAAGGGTTCTGGTGCTAGGGTGGGGTTATATAGATCATATAGTGAAAGTGCATTATTTCTTTGAAAATCTTCTTCTCTACGCCTGGGTATTATTGAAACAAATTGAGTACATAGTTATGATAAGCAAGAGTGACTCTACCAAAATTGTGAAATTCATGGCCCCAGGGTCAGGGGTTCTGGTGCTAGGGCGGGGCTATATAGATCATATAGTGAAAGTGCATTATTTCTTTGAAAATCTTCTTCTCTACTCCTGGGTATTATTGAAACAAATTAAATACATAGTTATGATAAGCAAGAGTGACTCTACCAAAATTGTGAAATTCATGGCCCCAGAGTCAGGGGTTCTGGTGCTAGGGCGGGGCTATACAGATCATATAGTGAAAGTGCATTATTTCTTTGAAAATCTTCTTCTCTACTCCTGCGTGTTATTGAAACAAATTAAATACATAGTTATGATAAGCAAGGGTGACTCTACCAAAATTGTGAAATTCATGGCCCCAGGGTCAGGGGTTCTGGTGCTAGGGCGGGGCTATATAGATCATATAGTGAAAGTGCATTATTTCTTTGAAAATCTTCTTCTCTACTCCTGGGTATTATTGAAATAAATTAAATACATAGTTATGATAAGCAAGGATGCCTCTTCCAAAATTGTGAATTTCATGGCCCCTGGATCAGGTGTTCTGGTGTTAGGGTGGGGCTCTATTTATTATATAGTGAAAATGCATTAATGCTCTAAAAATCTTCTTCTCTGCTCCTTGGTATTATTTAAACAAATTAAGTACATTGTTATGATAAGCAAGGATGCCTCTTCCAAAATTGTGAAATTCATGGCCCCAGGGACAGGGGTTCTGGTGCTAGGGTGGGGCCATATAGATCCTATAGTGAAGGTGAATTATTTCTTTAAAACTCTTCTTCTCTGCCCCTGGGTATTATTTAAACAAACTAAGTACATTGTTATGATATGCAAGGATGCCTCTTCCAAACTTGTGAATTTCATGGCCCCAGGGTCAAGGGTTCTGGTGAAAAGGGGGGGGGGGCTCTATTGATTATATAGTGAAAAAGCAATTTTTTTCTGAAAACATTCTTTTCTGCTTCTGGTTAAAAAGCAAAGAAGCTAATGTATAGTTATGATGAGCAAGAGTGCTTCTTCCAGAGTAGTGAATTGCATGACCCCTGGGTCAGATGTGCTGGTTCAGGGGTGGGGCTCTTGATAATATAGTGAAAATGCATTATTTCTATTAAATAATCCTGTCTGCTCCTCAGTGTTAAGCAGATAAACAAAGTGATTACTTATGATGTGCAAACTTCTGGTTCCAGGGTGAGAGGCTCTGATGTTTCTCGATCGAGGGGTGGGGTTCTATTGATAATACAGTGAATCTGTAGTAAAAATGCATTATTTCTTTAAAAATTTTCTCTGCACCTTGGCATATCAGAGGCAATAAGAGTAAAAGTTTTAATAAGGAATGGTATTTTTACCAGATATTTAAACATCTGGACCATTTAGTCAAGTGTTCTGGTCCTAGCTAGGGCACTATTAATTTGTAATCTACTGAGAGGAGTTATTCCCCTTTGCCATTTACTTTTGATAATTAATCACTGTAAATAATGTACTTGAAAGGTTAATAGAATAAGAGAATTATGCAAGAATTTTTATTGTATAATACAAAAAGTACTTTCATAGTTTTAATGATCAGGTAGACTTGTAAGTAATAGATAAATAAAAATGAGACAAAAATAACTTGTCTTATTAAATGTTCATCAAAGATCAAGAGAGGCCAATGTAAGAGATTTCAACAAGGAATTAAGATGGTACAGAAGCAGTGATATTTTGTTAATTTACTGTATGGTGAAAGTGTTAAGTGAGGAACAGATTAGAACCTAATTTATGAACTGTGAATGAATGCTAGACTAATTATTTTTTTTGATCATGATCATTCTGTTTTTCTTGCTTTTGGGCAACAAAGCTAATTCACCTTTCAGTTCATTTTATACTCTATGGATCCTCTAAATTGTTGTATTATACTCAGGTGACGGTTAAGGCCCTTGGGCCTCTTGTTTTTAATCATATCCGCTCCTATTTTAGCTCCGGCAAGGCTTGATTACGACCCATTTTGACTAGATCTTTAAGAAATCCTCGACCTCTTTGTCGCCGGCCTGAGCCTAACTGGACAACTTCTTTTAAAGTCATCCCTATAGGTAAGTTCGGTACAAGTCCCGAAATGAAGTCTAAAAAATTTCCTCCTCTTTGACATTTAATTCGATCCACAAACCTACCAAATTTCTTTAATTTGATTGGATTAAACCAGGGTGGTAGTCCGGTAGAATCAAAGGGAAGGGCTCCAACCAATCCAGAGATAATTCAACCTACACCGTGTCCTTTTTGACGTAATAAACCTCTATGATAGACAAACTGTCCGTGTCCTCTTTGTCTCAATAATCCGGGATGATACTGCATGTTTCATGACTCGTGTCAGACTGACCTTAATGCACTCAAGTGACATCTTTTATACACCCTGTCTTAGGGTTGAATACAATACAGACAGCATATCAGACAAGTCTTCACTCCCAATAGGATGTAACAAAAAAGATGTACACTCATCTCAGTACACTTTTCTGAAATGAAGTTTCACGACCGATTTTCCATTTAAAAAAGGCATGGGAGTCCCTATAGGAGTCATGATATGAATCTCAATGCTATCGAAATGTTTTTTTACTCAGTTTCAAATATTCCGCTCTAACGGGTTCCCATTTAGCTTGTTTTTTATCTTCCAGATTGAGTGTACAAGGAACCACTCTTAATAATTTCAAGGCATTGGATTCTACCGTCTGGGGTTCAATCAAGTCACAATACACGTACATGGATTTCAGATTTTCATATAAATCTACGGTATTGTTGCCCATGTAACGAACGTTGATCCATTTGGTCTTGTTTTCTGTATCGTTCTGAAGAATCACCTTCTTACTTTCTATTCCTAGCTTATAAGCTAAGGCTATGGGGAAACGAATGCAAAAGGGATATTTTTTAAGTTCTCTCCCCATAAACTGATACATCACTTTATCATATTTTTCATCTTATGTTAATTTCATGGCATTCTCTTTTTTAGAATCACCATAATTTTTTCAAACTTCTTTCCAGTCCAAGACTGATTTCACTTGTTAAAGCCATGGGATGAATGTAAGGCCCCGGTCTAAAGTGAATTCGCCTAATTTCCATCTCTTGGTCTGTCTTTATGAGATTAGCAAATTCAGTATGGGCCCAATCTAACAGTACAGGACATTGGCTTAATGGCATCGCATCTACAGTTTTCATTTTAAATCTCTCCCATTTAAAAACATTAGGTTATTGGACTTTTGGAGCATAAAACTGAGGAAGCAGGATGTCAAAATAAGCTTCCTCTTCTGTGATGTTTTTCAATGAAATGGGATACATCAATTCTGTTAAAGCCACTTCCCATTGTCCATCTGTTAAATCTACTGTTTGTGGTAATAAGATTTTAAATTGAGCAGTCGTATTACTCGGAAAAGATTGCATGGACCCATCACTGGGTAAAGTCATGTAAAAACTACTGCTCTCGGCCATGTTCAGTGAGATACTGAGATAAAATAACTTATGACCCTTCTATTTATAACAACAATTTTTTGTTGTTTTTTTTTTAATTTTTTTTATTTGGCATATTACACTTCTTCTTCTTCTTCGGATCTGTAAGGAATCACTGTCTCAAAACACTGGCCCTCTTCGTTTTCCAAGCTATCTTTAATCTGGGAAAAGGGAATACGACAATACAGGTACTCTGTAGGACAGTAATAGCTAGGAATCCTCAGTCCATCTTTTTGCTGGTTCCAGAACAAATCACGAAGACAGTGTTCTATATTCCAGCACCATTCACCTTCAGCCAGAACCACACGAGTCTGGAATTTACAACGACCTAGGATCAACCATTTGTACTGCTGATAATGATGGTATATTTTTACCCTCACCTTAGATCCTTTAGGATGCAAGAATTTCTGTCTTTTTTCCAGCCACACATCTTGAGTAGATGTTCCTGGATGATTTTCAAATAATCCAGGATTGCTCCTATTTTAGTTTTCATCCAGGGTCCCTGCATGTAAATACATCCAAATAAACTCTCACAATATCAACGATACTGCATATTTTTTGCGTCTGACTTTTAGACTTGACTTTTTCAGAATGAATAATTTTTTTTTGTCATATCTCTTTATATGACCTTATCAAATCTATTTTTAGTATCTCAGGAAAAAACCAACAACATTTTTTTTTGATTTTATGATTTATTTCCTTCATATCTACATAATGGACAAAGTCTGTAGCAAGTCTTGACAAGTTCTCGACACATTCCCCACAGCAAGGATACTGTCGGCATTGTTGACACTTCCATCTCCCCTCCGTATTTTCCTCCCAGCAGGTCAGGCATTTCTTTAAGACTCTCTTTCTTGTTACTTTGACCCATAGGGGCACCATATTCTCTGCCCCGTACTTCCATGTGAAATATTTCACGCACCAGCTACATCCACAGGTCTCCATAGAAGGGGGATCATCCACAAACAAGTGAGGAAAAGGCATTTCACAATGCTCGCAAATTTGATAAGTTCTGTGATGCCATCCGGGATAATCATACACCGTAAATGTACGCACATGGATCATCTCCCTATCACAGTAATGACAGTAATACTTTTCTACGTCAACCAAATACAACATTCTCCACACAAAAAAACATGATTGAGCGCAGTGTACTCAAAGCTAAGCTTTATATACCTTATTTATAGGGTGGTGTGCGAAAATGTGTTTGACCTACGTTTTTTTACTGAGATACTACTGTACATGTGTACGTTTTATTTCCGTTTTGCTGAGTCAGTCAATACACAGGTAATACACAATCTTGGCAGAGATTCAAGTCAGTCAAGCTACCCATTGTGACGTCATTGTAACAAAATTTTATACACAGCTGAAGAGAGAGAGAGAGAGAAAATGACATTTTTTTCTAGGTTTTTTTTTATTTTTAATTCACAATAACATTAAAGTAACAAACATGGAATACTTTGGCATAGTTCTTTTTGAATAGGAAAAGTTCTCCTCATGTACAAATATTCTGTTTCACAAGCACAGTCCATGATGTCGTATCCTTCTTTGAGCACTTTGTTTACATAATCTTTGATACAATCTCGGACTTCTTCCATCCATTTCCCTTGAATCCAGGTCCTTGCTGGTCCCTCTCTTTTGTGAGCGAAAACGTATTTTACTTTCCATTTGAATTCCTGATACTGGGGTTGCCATGACCCTAATAATACTTTCATAAGTTGTCCACATTCATTGATTCTCTTATACAGGTACACATCATTAACTCCTGTTTCTCCCGGATTCTTATCCATGAAATCTTGGATACATTCATCTTTGTTTTTCATCCATTCTCCTTTTTTAGTGGAACCTGTATGCTCTTGCATTTTCCAACGATACTCTGAGCTTAAAAATTCCATGTTGCTCTGTCCTCAGTCAGATCAGAAATGAAAAAAAAAATCTTTGTTGTTTCCCCATTTTATATACTCTGTGGTGTATCTATTTTTAGACATTAACGCTGTGCATTCGTGGTCTTCTTAGGGGTAGGTGTATGATGCATCATCGTAGGACTAGGCATGATATAACCCACTGAAGAACTGACACATACCATCCAATATTCTCGATTAGGATCGTGTAAAGCTAACATGACCACACTGGTGACGATGAGAGATACACAGATAAATCATTGTGCGAAATAAACGATTTCTTCTCGAGGAACATTCTCTCCACAAAATTTCCAATGAGGAGTTATTTGATGAGATCCGTTTGGGGAATCCATGAATCGAAACTAGGGGGATATCCTTTCCACCGAACCTTGACTTCTTGAATGATTTTTTTCCCTACGCGTCGCTTTTTATACCCCAAGATTTCCTCCACTTCGTACACGTCGTCTTTTTTAATGATCTTTTGTAATTCTTTTTCGTAAAAAGTCCCTTCTAATTCCTCTCCGTTATAATCTTGCATTCTATACACGTAAGGATACCTTCAAGGAACTCTTTTAGGAATGGTTAACAGTTCTGTGGTCCAGTTAGGTAAATATCCTTTTTCAAATGTGCGCTTGGCTTTACTGATGCGTACCTGATCTCCTTCTTTCAACTGAGGTTTAAGAAACTGTTTTCGATTGGATTTCCCATATAAAGTTTTCCAGACTTTTAACACATTAGAACCATTCACTTGAACTGGTGCTCTTTTGATACTCCGATGATAGGTATGATTGTAAGCATACACTAAATCCGGTAAAACTTCTAAATACCGTCTGGTTTTATGACGAGTAAAATAACGCCACATGCGTGCTTTGAGTGTACGCTGAAATCGTTCCACGATACTGGCTTTAGTGTCCGTATTACGAGTGGTAAAAAAATGAATGGATTTAAAAGCTTGTAAGAATTCTCGATTGGTAAATTCTTTTCCTTGATCGGATTGAATGCGGACGGGATGTCGACCGTCTTGTTGAAAAATCTCTTGTAATCCTCGAATCATTTCTTTTCCTGTTTTCTGTTTTGAAGGCACTACCCAGGCATATTTAGATAAGACGTCAATGGCACATAATAAAAAAAGTATATCCATCATTATGTTTCTTTAAACTGGACACATCTGCTAAATCTAATTGCCATTGTTCGTCTATATCTGTCACTCTAGTCTGTTGTCTCCGGAATTTTCTTTGAATGGGTTTATGCAAGGTATAAGTATCTTGCTCTTTTAACCATTTTCGAATCTTTTTCAGGGAAATTCCTAAAGGTTTGACCTGACGATACAAAGCTTGTATTCCTCCGTACCCTCTTTTAGGATCATAATAAATCTCTTTTAAAATGTCTTCCACTTGTTTCTTTTTCATATTTTAGGCAAACAAAGCCAATTTTCGTCGATTTGTCCTAATTTCTTTTCTTCTTCGAGTTTAGCTTTTAATTCCTTTCGAGCTCTAAAGGGACTTTATCTGGATCCTACCCTTGTCCCTACAGGGGTTGAAATGGATTTTTTAATGACGGTTCCTGGATCTTCTATGGGTCTACTCACTGGAGTGTCAAAAAAGGAAGAAAATCCACTATCGTCTATTTAGTGACCTTTAGGAGTACTGATTTTTCCAGGTCTCTGCATGGCTTTTATAAGGTTTCCATGTATTCCAGAGGAGTACGCGTCTCTTTTAAAGCTTGAGCAAATTGTTCTAATCCTGTGAGAACCGGATGATTTTTACGAAAATGAGATCTCATACTATCAGCCATTAAATCCACAATGTTAGAATCGGGAACTTTTTGACCTCGATAACTAATTTCACCTTCTTTATTCCAAGTTAACACTTTAGGGTTTTTCTTTAAATGATTTAATAATAATCCAGTTTTTTTTCTTTTCATGTTTTTATTCACTGTTTCAAGGATTTCATCTTCAATCTCAGCTGGGGCTGCTGGTAATGCTGCTGCTGCTGGGGCTGGAGCTGCTCTTGCTGCTGGAGCTGCTGCCGGAATTTTCAGTTTAGAAATAGGCTCCTGTCTAGCTTGTTGTAAATAATTCCTATATCGATGAAGTTCCTGGCCATATAAAGCGACTTTTTCTTCTGGGGTTAAATCTTCACGTCTTGTGATCTCGTCCAATTCCTGACCTAAACTGATGGTTGATTGAAATTCCGGAGGTTAGAGTAATTTTGCCTTGAGATCATTCAATAAGACTTCAGGAACTAACACCATTTTACGACTCTTTTTTTTTTCTTCTTGATGACTTTATAGACGGATTGACCGGCACCCAACAGTAAAGGTGCTGCTGAGATTAAAAGGGGTAAAATGTTTCCTCCTTTTTGTTGAAGTAATAAAGCTCGTCGTTTCTGGACAGATTGAGGTTTGACCAGTCTCCTGAAGATGTGTTTCTTAGGAGCTAGTTTTCGTTTATGAGCCGAACTAAGAGGTAACACTCCTTTTAGTAGGTTGTACACGATCTCGCAGATTTTGAGAATACAATCTCCAGAACAATGTTTTAAAATACCCGTCTTTAATGGAGAGGAATAGTGAGGGTCAGATAACACTCTTAAAAGAGGCCAATGTGGTTTTAATCGTGTAGAACAGCAAGTCCTTCTTTTCTTCTTCTTCTTAGCCATCATGGGGTTAAAATGAGGACATGTCCCAGGTTTCTCCCCTTTTTATACTCTCAAGCAGGAGCATACATGTCGTGTTTGTCCTTCTCGTGTTTGTCTCTATTTTTCTGGGTGACGTAGATTTTGGAACAATATCGGCATTTATATCTCAGGAAGTTGAGGTGTAGAAGCGGTCAGAGGTTGAAAGCGTGCTATTTTAGGAGTGTGAATGGGTACTTTAATTCTAGGAGAGGGAATTCCCACATTGACTTGAGGAAACACTTCTTAATCGGCTGTTCTTTGACTGCCTATGGGTCCCATAGGACGATCCATTCTCATTTCAGCTTGTTTTTTTAATAACTCCCCAATAGTTTTTTGTCTTTGTTCCTTATAATAATGATTGATTTCGTTTTTTAAACTTTCAGGCATGGCTTTTCGTTGAGCTGGAGTTTATGGAGTAGTTTTTTTCTTTCTACCACCAGGGGCTTTTCTTTGAGCAGCAGCAGGTTTTCTCTTTTGAGGTTTTCTCTTAGGAGGTTTTCTCTTCTTTCTGGTCTTTTGAGCTGCTCCTCCTACTCGGACCATCCAATCTGGAAACACTCTTTGTTTCTTATTATCGACTCGCACTACCACACTTTTCAAACGACGAACACGTCGTTTCTTAGGTGCATTCCATTTAAATAAATGACGAATGATGACTCCGCCTAGAAATCCGGCTCCTCCGCGTTTTAAACTGGCATTTTTCCTGTCTTGATCACTCGCCGACTTATCGGCTATGAACTTAAATCTTGACGATGATTATTAATAAACTTTTGGGTCTGTTTATTGATAGGTAAGACCCCACGTATCAAATTTTGAGCTCCCATAACAAACCAATTCAATAAGGCTTTACGCCCTAATTCGATTAAATGGGCTCGCTTGGCAGGATCTTGCTCCCGCTGTAAACGTCGTAACGTTTTCACTAATTTACTCTTGGCTGAGAGAGGTCGACCCATGACGACTGTATAATGATAAATGACAAGTTTAATGTTGGTACATTTTTATTTATACTCTTGTGGCATGTGTATAGTTAACAATTCAAACAATCGACTTCTCAATCTGTATTCGTCTGGGGTCTGTGGACTCAAGTCAACCAGGAGATACCCGTGAGGAACACTGGTGGCTTCTTGATAGGCTGACATCAAATGAGGTAAGGCTAACTGTCGACTCAAGACACTGATTTGAGATTTGTCTCTGGGATTTTTGAACAACACTAAATAATGAGCATTCAGACTAATGGTGCGATGCTGTGGTGCCCGATCAAATAAATTCTGAGTGATGTAAATCACACTGGTATTCCGATGATGCGCTTTACGGGTAAACCAATCCACGATCGATTCGATGGCTTTTCCCCCCATCATGTCGTCAAAAATGAGTAAGTGAGGAATAGTTGAATTGGCCACTAATTTCTCATCGTCTTCTGGAATATTTCGAATGAAGACCTGATCTGTTAAAGAAGTATAAGCAGGTTGCCATTCCCGATAACACCAGACAATTTTTTGTGGCATGGGGGTAATCCAATGTAAATTTTCCACTAATTTCTTGACAAATTCCGTTTTCCCCGATTTAGAAGGTCCTGCTACCACCATGGTAAATTCGTGTTTTAATTGAAAAGACGGGAGTGTCTCGTCAGGTTGCATGATGATAAATGAGGAGAAAAATATGGTTTCAATCCTTTTTATTCATAGTCAACACAGAAATATACGTTGGGTTCTCTTCACATCGGCTCGACAGATGGGGCAATACCGGAAGGTGGGAGCACATAATGGATAGCAACATACGTGTCCACAAGGGAGTAAAGCAATTTGTAATTCTCCCTCTAAACAAATGTGACATTTTCCTGTTGCCTGAATCTCTGTAAAGGTTTGGTCTAGTAGAGGTTTAATTTGAGGTGAAATTTTGTATCCCAGCTGATCTAAAGAGATAATGAATACATTCATCACCCACTCACGTCCTTTATAGGTATTGATGTAAGGACAATTAGGGTTCCAATAAGCATGTTCTACATAAGGATCGTCCTCGGGATCCCAGTTGGTGAAATGCAAACCACAATGAAAACAGATGGTCTTATCACTCACTCCCCTGTAATAAAATCCGGCTTTGGCTAGGTTGGGTAATAATCCTTTTAAAGACTCGGGCCATCCATCTCCAAAGGTAGCTTCTCTCTTTAAGAGCAGAGCATAGTTAGGGTAAACAGGAAGCCCGTCTGGCTCCTTATTATCATTAGCCATGACTGAAGTGTTAAAATATTTTTGTCCCCTTTTTATAACCCCTCATTTTTGGGGTTTTCCCCATAAAATAACAACACATTTTGAAATACAGTATGTGTTCAATAACCATAAGGTAAAGTATTATAATCTTCCATCAGTTGTCTCTTATCATAGACAATTCTATATTGTTTTTCTTAAGGTACTGTCTTGACTTCATGTTGACGAAACCTCTGTATTTTGTAAGGATAAGAGACTTGGATTTCATCAATTTCTTTCTTGAGCATTTTTTCTAATGTCTCTGGTGACACGATATTGGAAGCCCGATAATTAAGAGTCAATCCTTTGACTTTACACACGGAATTTCCCTTGGCGGTGAATTAAGCATAATTTTTGGGGCCTCCTGACATGAATTTGATAATGTGGTCCCCGTCTAATTCGTCGATCCATTCTCCTAAACTGTTGCCAAGGGTAGGATTAAATTGTCCCTCCTTATGTTGGTATATGATACTGTCCGTATCGAAATAAAGGACCCGATTTCCTGAAGGTTGTAAAGTCTCGTAGAGGTGTAATCGGGCATGAGCGGTAGTGAAACAGGCCAGTACCACGTTTCCGAAGGGACACTCTTCTACAAATTCCTATTTCTCTTGATAATTCACCAGCATCATGTCCGATTCTGGCTGCTCTTTATTTTCTAAGAGTTCTATCCCTTTGATGTCAATGGTCGAATCTTGTAAGAGTTACTGTAATTCCTCTTCTTCGGTCAAGTATCGAGTTTTAGGTAATAACAGGCGTTGAGCAAATTTTCCCCACAAGCAATTTAAAAAGAGTTTGGCTATCGTTCTTCGCACCGGATTTTTTTCTACACTTAACAGGCCCATTCTAATCCCTTCTCTTTCTATTACCTTACGAATGTAATCTAGTTTTTGTTCCTCCGTCTGACAATCAGGTGGGAATCCAGACGCTTCCTGTTTGATCTTTAAGAAGGTATCGGTGTAAGATCTGAATAAATCTTTACTGCTTTCTGGAAAATGCCAAACCTCGTAAATCCGCTCTAAGGTATATCCCATGTCTAGGGCGTTATGTAATTCTGTAGTCACCCAAGTACCTGTAAGACTGCGTTCCTGGTCTGTGTGTTGACATCGATGTTTAGAGGTAGAGTCCTGTCCTTCCGCACACGTTCGACATAATGGAAATAATAACTTGCCTCCCGTGCGATAAGGTAAAACGGGGTGATAAAGGCCTGGGGGTGGTAAGACCCGACAGTGAATGAGACCGAAATAAGTTCTCAAGTCCTGGAATTGGTCTGTTATGATCTGAGGATGGCCTAGGGGGAAATGTCTGTGTGTGTTTTAATACGTAAGGGTATAAGGAACAGACGTCCACGTATCTCATGTCCCCCTCCTCACAATACAAGCGTGTAGCATTGGTCCGGCCTCCGTACAGGGCTTCTCGGGGGTTCAAAGGATCTGGAATGTCCAGGTCTCGTACATAATTCTGTAATGCCACCTCTTTTTGTACTTGTTGATCGAAATCGTGTTCCTTGATACTATGTACGGAGTACCCCATTTCCTCTAAGACCGTATTCCTCCTTAAAGTTTCCTCGTGTAATTCCTGGTAAGTAAATTGTGTCCGATGAGGATGAGTTTCGGTCTGTAAATTCGGATAGCAAGTAGGGCATCCGTAAAATTCGTAGATGGTGCGAGTAGCTTCTTGGTATCCATCTACAGTATAAGTTCCGATCTTGACTTCTCCTCCGTTTCTAGCATGTCGTATGTGAGATCCGCTCTGGTGACTCATCCAGGTTAGCCACCGACAGGCTTTGGCGGAATATTGACGCGCAGGCTGATACCCCATGTTGGGAATGATGGCAATGGTATTTTCAGGCATGAATCCTCGACGGTAAGCTAAATTGGCCGCACTGGCAAAAGTGATGGATTCCTGGAAGGGGTCTACATTGACCAAGCTCTTGAGAGTGGCTCGAAACTGAGCACAACATCGTCGTAAAATATCGACGTCTGAAATACAATAGTCTAAAAATTCCTTCTGGAAATCAAACACTTTTCCGGCTTGTTGTTCGTACCATTGGTAAAAAGCCTGTCGTCCACTTACAGACATGTCGTCCGGATTGTAGAAAGCTGCCGGTGGATAAGGGCCCACATAATTCTGGTTCTGTTCTGTATTAAAAAAGTGAGGGAAATACCCTTTTTTCAGTTCGGTGAATCCGAAAGCAGAGGGCATTTTGGACAGAGCAAAAGGTAAAAAATTGTAAGAGTCGATGAATTTCAATCCGCAGATTTGCATGGATAAGATTTTACTGCCGTTCATGATGACTGTAGGCTTCATGCAGGCGGAATGCACTAGGTAATTTAAAATGAACTGTCCGTCATATCCTTTGAAATTGTGGGCAATGATTATAGCCTCGTCGTGTAATAAGGCGGAATTCTTATTTCCTGTGTCGGGTTGTAATAACCAGTCCATGAAGTGTTTTAAGGTATATGGCCCTTTAAACACGTGTTGACGGGGTCCCATGTGTCGACAGTGAGGACAGGGATCTTCTATGGGTAAGTGTCCGCAATGTTGACATACGCGGTGTGCCACCCACAGATTAGGGACGTGGATGCCGTTTTCCTTCTTACATTCGAAATCAAAATAAATATAAAACTGTAATGTCTCTTTGCCTTTCTTTTTCTTTTTCTCAGGCTTCAGTTGAACGTAGCACTGATGATCCGTGTCTACAGTTTTCTTACAGATCTTACATTGTTTCTGTCCTCCGCAATGATGATGAGGGAGTAATTTTTAGGCATCCATTTCTCACAATGCTCGCATATTCCCATTAAACTGCATACCGTTGTGGCCGTATTCTTACTGTGAGGCCGTAAATGGTTTTCGTAGCAAGTTCTGCTCTGAAAAAATCCCTGGCACTGGCTACATTGAATGTGGCTCCCGTCTGGAGGGCAGGGTTTGTCCGTTAAACAAAAGGAACATCAGTAAGGACACGGTACGATGCTATGTGATGTTCCTGTAGCCCACATCGCAATGATCACAATAGTATTAATTACCCGTCACAGCTGGCATAGACAAAATGGCATCGTAATGATGGTCGTTTAACAAAATGTTTAAATAAGTTCCATCTCCGCAGCCTTTATAAATGGGCTCTAAACTGAGTTTAGAGGAGGTGGATTTGAACTGAAATATTTTCAGTCGATAGCGAGGGGCTAACACTTGTTGTAATTTTCCCCATTCTTCGGGTCCACAAGGCTGATGAATGTTCCATGAGAGCTATAGCTTCATTTTTCTGGTATAATGACTGAGAATCTCCTAACCTCATGGGTTTCCATAATTTTTCCCATTCAACTAAACTCTCTGGATTTTCCGGTTTTTGACTGTGTAACCGGGTGACTACGATAGCTCTAGGTAAACACAGCGTACATGTATCCCAAGGATTGTTGATCTGAACGATGGATCGTTTCCCCTTCTTAAAACTCTCCTTGTTAACCATCAGGTGTTTGGTATTCTGTCCACCACTGCCTTCTGGATATTTGACGTGAAACATGTCGAATTCCATAGACCCGTCTCCAAGTTTAAAATCTTTCTTAGATTGTTGCACGGCTTCTATTTTGTTTAAAATGACGTCCTCGTTGAAATGTTTACATTGAGTAAACTCGTACCAAATGTCGGAATCCAGAGAAGGGTGGTGAATGTCCAGGCGTACATAATCGTTAGGGTTACACTGCATTTGATATTTGACATTCTGTAGCATGTCTTTAAATAATCGCCGAACAAATCTTCTGTTTTCCTCCTCTGGAAATTCTTTAAAATTCACACTGTAGACATCTTCAGCTTTAAATTTTCTGGAATGCTTAGCTTTATTGAGTCTCACTTGGTAATACTGGGAATGGTTTTTGGTTTCGGTGGTGGTGGATGAGGTGGTGACGAAGACGGAGAGGGTAGTTCTTCTTCAGGTAGATTCCCTAAATGTTGTAGGTGTTGAGCTCGGTTGGCTTTGGCTCTCTTTAATCTTTCCATTAATCTTGCATTTTTTTTTCCTGAGAACTAATTCTCTGGTTCTCTGTCGAGAAATAATTCTTTCTAATTCTTTTTCCATCTCATAAGTTGTTGTGCACGTAACAATCTTTTCAATGCACTATCAAAATTCATCTTGATAGATCTGAAAACAAAATGAGCTGAAAGTCGAAGAAAGGCTGTATTTATAGAGTGTATGACGTCACAATGCATAGGTAGCTCGCTGATCCAAGACTGGGTATTGAGACGTACACAGTGCGTACAAACGTAAGTCAAACTTATTTTTGCACACGAAAAAGGGAATATAAACCAGAGCTGGAAATTTAGGATGAGTCTTAGTAGGCACTTCGAACTTGACAGACGTAGAAATATGGCTGAGGAAAATTCCATGAATTCACCTGCAACCTTACCAGAGACACAGGATAGTATTGAAGGAAATGAAAGAAGACCAATGTAATGGAGATACTTCAACAGACTATTTGTGAGTTTAAAGAAGACATGATTACTGAGATTCGTGTGTTTAGAGGAGTGATATTGAATGAGATTGGAAATCTAGAAAAGAAAATAGAGAGTAGTAAGGATCAAAAGCAGATTCCAGTGAACAACAAGAGGAAACTTCCTGCTACTACTACTACAATCCAGACGGAGAAGAAACAGCCCCTGAAACTCCAGAAGAAAAAGTAAAAATTATGTACATTTTTTTTACTTTGAATAAATCATCTTACAAACTTTTTCTTTGTTATTGTTTTTATTCGGTTTTCAGAAAATAGAGAGAGGCTTGCTCTATGTGAATGACACATGACGTCACAATGCATATCTAGCTGTGATTTGAATCGATGCCAAGTTTTTGTGTGTATTGCCTATGTATTACTGACTCAGCGATTTTTACACACAAACGTAGATTAAACGTACCCCCCTTTTGCACACGACTTTCCTCATGGGTTTTTCCAGGGTGTGTACTAGATTGAACCAGCCATATCCTACATTGAGGGGACAAAAAGTGCACTCAGTTGACCCAGCCATCCAGGCTGCTTATACTACTACTACTGTAGATAGACTGTACGATAACAATTGCGTTTTTTTGTCATACCAAAATAGATATGATCCGAATTTACACTGACCTTCCTGTCTGATATACGCGATATACATTTCGTATATCAGAAACAGCAATACCAGTCTAGATCCGGATTCTGATTTTTTTTCTTCAATTTATTGTCTAACCTACTCATAAAAAGTACAAAGAAAAACTTAGGCCATATAATTCCAAGATTCTAGACATCTAGCTTTCTTTTACAGTTATACCATCCACCTGGACAATTCCCTAAATCTCGGGAAAAAAAAAACAAAGAAGATCTTTTCAGAGTATGTCGGAAAGACATGTCAATTTCGTTTTATCATCTGAAAATACATATGATCTAAGTTTCGTGTCTAACCTGCATAATAATTAAAAAAAGTAGCAGTTACTCGGGTCTTATAAAACAAAGTCTCTTAATTCTAAAATTGTAATAAATACATAGCTTTTCTAATCTACTTTCATGGATCTTTCGGCAGACCTGTTTACTCTTACGATTTCGCCGTATTTTGAGTCCAAAATACGTTTTACGTTTGGCTGTTATGAAAATACGGAAATCAGAAATAAATTTGTTTGGATTTTAAAAGTTAGTTTTCGTGTTGATCTGTCTCAGTTTTACGCTTTTTAATCGGTAGAAAAAGAGAAAGATTTCAAACACTTATGTGATGTGGGTTGCCAAATCGCGGTGGATAAAAAAATGACAGAAACCCTTCGAAAGAAAGCCATGCATGATGTTTTTCTTTGTTATTAAACCATGTGTTGGTAATCAGAGATGTAGTTGTTCACTAGTAATATATGTAAAATCGATTGAAAGGGAAATCTTACGGGTAAATGCCAAATCTCACGGACAAATTTAATAAAAATATACTGAGAGACAACAATATGGGTAAACAGGTCTGTTTCTGGTAAGCTTGGAAAACCGCAGCAACCTCGGATATGTTTTCCGAGCTTGCCAGAAAGGCCCAAGAAGATGCGATTGCTAAAAACAGTACCACACTGGAATAATTTAAACTAGGTGCCTATCGGTTCTACTGACCTTTTATTTTCACCTCGAAATTAAAATTACAGTAAAAATACAGAATGCTTTAAGCACAGTTAAAGAGTTATGCCATTGCCGACGTGAAGCCCACTCTTAGATTCAGCAGTCTGAATTGTGACCCCCAGTGCACCTATGTGCCTTCCTATTAATAATTAATCGACTCAGCAAATTTAACAAATGGTTCAGATATCTTTTTCTGTGGTTAATAATGCTACAGTGCTAGCTTACCTCTCTGTTTAAAAGATAACTTGTTTTTATTATATTATCCCCATGCTCACAACTAAAAACAATTCATTTGTTAAATAAAGGTGGTATTCTAGGTTTCTCAAAGCCATACTGTAAGGTGATTTGAGTCTGTATTTCTTTGTTGTACTGTCGATAAATAAAATTGTCAGGTGGGTTCCCTGGCCGACGACACATGTGATCACGGGTGTTGTTACGTAAAACAAGAAGTGTTTGTGAAACACTGATGCCCCCATATGGCAGCTTATGGTGAAGGTTACAGTAAAGATTCTCAAATGCAAGCCAAACTCCAAGGTCAAGAGATAAAAAATGTTACCCAAAGAAAGACTCGTGTCAATGGATATACCTGGTAAATATGAAAGCCCAAACACCAACCATTCACAATTAGGGTAAAAATTAATGTTTTCTAAAAGTGGGTCAACTCCAAGGTCAAGGTCAAAATTAAAGGAAGATCTTGTCATAGGAAATACACATGCAAAATATACAAGCCCTAGCGCAAACTGTTCAAATGTTATAGCAAAGATTAAAGTTTTTCCAAAGTAGGTCAAACTCTAGGGTCAAAATTGTTGGTCTTGTCACAAGGAATATACCTGTGAAATTTGAAAGCCCTAGTACTAATTGTTACGGTCAAGAATACAGTATTATTAAAAGTGGGTGAAATTATAAGGTCAAGGTCAATGGAATTATACATGTGAAATATGAAAGCCCTAGCTCCAACTGTTCAAAAGTTATGGCCAAGTTTTAAGTTGGGTAATTTTTGCAAAAGTGGGTCAAACTCTAATGTCAAGGTCAAGAGATTAAATATGTTGGTACCGAAAGGAAGATACTGTCATATGGAATACACATGTGAAATATGATAGCCATAGTTCCACCCAATAAAAGTAATGGGCAAGGTTAAAGTTTTTGCGGACAAACTTAGAGACAGATAGATGGATAGACAGACAGCCGGACCTGGCAAGAACTATAAACTAAAAACATATTGTCCATTTAACAGGTCTGGACGATTTCCAAATATGGAAATCAAGAACGATATCCCTCACTTGCTATAAATACTCAGAATAAACAAACTGCTAATGCTTCTGACCAATCAGATAACGGCATATAGAGGAATCCATACGAAAATAAATAAAACACGTGGTTTATAACTTTTTTGCTCAAAAATGTTTTTAGAACAAACTTTTTGTAAACTATATGCATGGTTAGGAATAAAGCAGTATATTTAACAATTCTACCGTGAACAAACACTACTTGAAATAATTAGAATAAATCTTCAGTGGGATAAATATCTAACTATATAAGGTAGCAATCTTAAATGGTTAACTTGCGTTAAGAAATTTGAAATAAATACCTCAGATTTTAAAACCCGGCATGGAGATTTTAGAATAGGGGATATAACAGTCTTTACCTATTCCTAATATTTTATAACAAATTCATCCAGTTTCTGATATGCGTGGTAAGTTATGATGACAAAAGCACGTATCTTCATTCCTTTCTATACTTACAAATTAATAAATTTTGCAAATAAACTCCGAAACCGGTGCTCTAGAGTTCTTACTTACGCCTCTAACAATACACTATATACAAGATGATGTCACTTGCAAAGTAAGTATCGTACATTAAATAAAAGTCTACTTTCATTTTCTATAAACAACCATGAAATAGCAAAAATGTGAGTACGATGGCGTTTCCGGTTGGCGGATCTAA
Source organism: Saccostrea echinata (assembly GCF_033153115.1). Taxonomy (NCBI): domain Eukaryota; kingdom Metazoa; phylum Mollusca; class Bivalvia; order Ostreida; family Ostreidae; genus Saccostrea; species Saccostrea echinata. The sequence continues at coordinate 26,481,829 of NW_026889782.1, forward strand.
GTTACTGACAATTTTTAATGAAAGTAACAACAAGCAATCGTTTATTTATTTCATAAAACGCCATCACTGAATTATTCAATCAAAACTTGATTTAAATAATATATAAGAAATAAGTTGTGATAACCGATTAAAAAGGGAAATGTGCAAATTATTTTCGTCATTCACCGATCTTAATATTGATGGAAGCTTCTAGAACATCATACAGCATCGAGCCCAATGTTAAGGTATCCGAACCATAATAGCCTCAGATTCAGTGAATCTGAATGTATAACAGATATACATTGGCTGAATACTCAGTATATATAGACATAATCTTCATGTTTTAGTATCAATATGTAAGAGCTGAATGTGTCCTAATTTTTGACCTGTTCTTCAAGAGTTATCCCCCTTTCCTTTTAATCAATAAAAATCTTTAAAAAAAAATCTATCTGGTAAAACTTTTGTTTTCAATCACCTTTCTATTCCTTATAATTAAATACGTCTTTCACCACAGCATTTTTTGATATTCTTAGCACTTAAATTTTCATTTTTAAAACTTTGCTTGTCCCCATAGACATCAATGCAATCTTCATTAATTAATTACTGCTTAGGTAATTATATTTTTGAAAATTTCTCTTGGTAAAGCCTTTACTACTCTAAAATGCTTTGAATTAATATCAAAGTATTAAATACAGGATGGATATTTCAGGTTAGAAAATTAGGTCTTAATATGGGTCGGTTACCTTAAAAGGAAAAACTAGGCAATTTTAGCTGCACGAGCATTAAAAAAAACCCTTTTGTGTGAATTGTCACTGAAATAATGGTAAATCATTGATAAAATTATAAGTTGTGAATATATTTATATATCGAAAGAGTTTAACATATATGTAGTAGGTTTTCCTAATAAATTTATCGGTAAGATTTGTATATATTCCTTACTAAGAGCATCGTGGCTAACAAGTACAAATAAACTTGCTTACATGAAAAGAGAAAAACTAATAATAAGGTATTGTTCAAATACAATTAAAACTGTAAAATTTTGTACTTTAATCAATAAATTTCATTTTGTTCTGAATACAGTCTTTTGTGTGGAATACTTGGTCTATTCTTAGGGCGTTGAAAGCTAATTTTTACACAGGTGCTTGGGTCTTGGTTTATAAATATGTATGCACCTTATTAATATGTTAAAAAAAAGTAAATTACATATTTTTTTTTTTACATATGAATAAGGTACATACATATTTATAAACCAAGACCCAAGTATCTGTGAATTTTTAACCCTCCCCCCCCCCCAAATCAATTTATCAGTAAAATGTGCATATTCGCTACTTTTATCCTTGACGGAAATAAAATAAGAGCATCTGAAGTACAATATCCATAACATAGTATAACCGGTTTCACAATAAACGTCAATTGATGAAATTAATTGAGGACCTCACTTTTCGCCTCATATCTCAAAATGTATAAATACCTTGGCCTTCAAACTAGGTTCGATCGATAAATCATTTTTTTTCCAAACTTCTTGCATTTATCCGAACCCTCGAGTTCAACTGGCGTAAATTCAAAGTTTACAGGGCTTTAACATTGCCAAAATGGCCTCCACTTCGGAAGGGGATCAGTCGTTATTAGTGATTTTCCGTACATCGCCGTCAGTGACTTAATTGACGTAATACACGTTCTGGAATGTTTTGTGCTTATCAATATACGGAACGCTCTACAGCCCGAGACTTTTTAAGTGACCAATAAACACAGATATATCAGCGGAAAAAATTGCAAAACAGCGTCTTCGACGTACCCGGGAACAAGTGCTTAACACTCCTACGAAAAGAGGTAAGATTCAACTCATATCTACTTCAGAAGTCATAACTGACAAAAACAATCTGTAATGGAAAGAACGATCGAGGCTACAACAAAATTCAACCAAGTGACATCATTGCTTTAACAACACATGGCACGATAGATCTATCTGTAAGCGAGTATGTTCTAATAATTTAGATTTATAAATAATTACTACTTTACCTTTGCCTCGCAAATAAATCCAACACACTAGACAGTATACCATCGTTTGTTGTAAACACAGTTAAACAGTTTGTTAAACATCTTTTCTATCATGAATTCACAATGCTTCCTGGCTTTGTTACATCTATATCTCTTAAGCACATACAAATCCACGTTTATAAATACACTAGATGAAATCCCGGGCAAGCGCGGGGAATTGAATTTATACCACTACCGACAGAAAATATATTGTAGTTTCTACTGCCAGCCTAAAGACGTATAGCAGGAAGAAATACTTTGTTCAAAATCCTGCATGAAGTAGCTGTACTGTACTATCTCCACCCCTTCCCTCTTTTGCAAAAACTTGAAAAATAACAATTTCATTAATTGACGTTTATTGTGAAACCAGTTATACTACATGTATGTTATGGATATTGTATTTCAGATGCTCTTTTTACATTTCCATCAAGGATAAAGCAGCCAATATGCACATTTTACTGATAAATTGATTTTGGGGGAGGGGGGGTTAAAATTCACAGGTACTTGGGTCTTGGCTTAAAATATGTACATGTATCTACCTTATTGATATGTAAAAAAAAAATTATAATTTTTACATATCAATAAGGTACATACATATTTATAAACCAAGACCCAATTACTTGTGCAAGTATTAGTTTTCAACGCCCTATGAATAGGCCGAGTATTTGACACAAAAGACTGTATTCAGATAAAAAAATGAAATGTATTGATTAAAGCACTAAATTTTACAGCTTTAATTGTATTTCAACAATACCTTATTCATTAATTTTCTCTTTTTCTTTTCATGTTAGCAAGTTTATCACGAAGTACAATTTGTACTTTGGGTTCGTTGCCACGATGCTCAGTGGAGGATATATACGAATTTTACCGATAAATTTATTAGAAAAACCTATTACATACATGTTATTGTCTTTCGATATAATGTATAAATATATTCACAACTTGTGGTGTTATCAATGATTTACCATTATTTCAATGACCATTTACACAAAAGCTTTTTATTTATGTTCGTGCAGCTATAATCGCCTCGTTTTTCTTTTTAACATCGGGCTTGATGCTATATGATGTTCTAGAAGCTTCCGTCAACATTACGATCGGTGGATGACGAAAATAATTTGCACATTTCCCTTTTTAATCGGTTCTCACAACTTATTTCTTTTATATCATTTTAATCAAGTTTTGATTGAATAACTCAGTGATGACGTTTTAAGAAATAAATAAACGATTGCTTGTTGTCAGTCTCATTAAAAATTGCCAGTAACTTAGATCCGCCAACCGGAAACGCCACCGTACTCACGTTTTTGCTATTTCATGGCTGTTTATAGAAAATGAATGTAGACTGTTAATTTAATGTACGATACTTACTATGCAAGTGAAATCTAGATATAGTTTACGGACATCATCTTGTATTTAGTGTATTCTTAGAGGAGTAAGTAAGAACTCTGGTGCACTCGATTCGGAGTTTATTGCAAAATTTATTAATTTATAAGTATAGATTTTGAATCACTGTGCAAAACAAAATTGTCTGCATCAAACTACGTCATCAATGGATTCTGACCTTGCCCTTTGAAAACTTCCTGTATCGGTATTAGTTAAATGCAGGCTTCTGAGATTTCAAACAATTATGTATTGTTAATAGTTTTTCCATATATGTAGCAGTTTTAATGCCAAAAATAAAATACGAAGATAGTAATCACACAAACCCAAGAACATGAATGGAAGACAAATGTACATTTTTTTTTATTTATTAAAATTTATTTGTAGACTCTATTTTTTTAAGGATATCTGGTCCTCAGCCAAGAAGGATAACTCTTAAAATTACTATTTAATTAAAAATTCTCAACATGAAGCTTAGAAAAACTTTTCATGGAACAATTTCCATTTTATGCATCTAAATATGAATCAAGGTTCTTTGAAGTCTTAGAAAGGGTCTTGTAAAAAGTTGACTTTTGTACCCTATAAAAGTAAAAAAAATAAATAAATAAATACAGATTTTGGAGAAATGGAATTTTCTTGAATCTAGCCTTAGATACCAATATTTATTAAGCATGATATGATATCAGAAAAGAATTGGCTTGTCTTTCAATGATAGCAAAAGCTTTTTATTTAGTAACTGAAGGAAATAGAAGACATAGAATACCAAAAAAGAATAAAAACTAGAAATATGTCCATAGGACATGAATGACCCGCCGAGGGTTTATAAGTAATGCAACATGAAAATTTGTATTAGTGTATAAAATTTGCTGAGGAATATCTTGAATAGTTTCTTTAAAATTCAAATCTAAAAAGTTGGATATAGATGATAAATTCTCACCAAATTATGTATAAGTGCATAAGCTTGCATAAATACATCTTAAATGGTTTCTTTTAAACTAAGCGAAATGCAAATTTAAGAAAAGTGAAGTCAAGATCACAGGAAAGTTCAAGGTGAAATATTTTTGATGCAGTTGAATAGTTTTCACAAATACGTATCAGCATATTAAGTTTGTTAAAAAAATATTTTGAATGGTTTGTTTAAAACTGAGTTAAACACAAATTGTTGAAAGTGAGGTCAAGGTCAAATGAAAGATCAAGGTAAAAAATGTTGATGAAGTTGAATTACATCAGTATGTATCAGCATATGAAGTTTGACAGTAATTTAAGAAAGGTAAGGTCAAAGGAAAGGTCAAAAGAATCGGTATGAAACTATTCAAGATATTCCTCAGCAAATTTTATACATGAAGAATGATAAAAATATCTTGAATAGTTTCTTTAAAACTGAGCAAAACACTAATCTAATAAAAGTTATGTTAAGGTCAAAGAAAAGGTCATGGTCAAAAATGTTGATGCGGTTGAATCGCTTTCCTTAGTATGTATCAGAATATGAAGTTTGATAAAAATATCTGGAATGGTTTCTTGGAAAAAACTGAGCTATACACTAATTTAAGACAAGAGGCCCAAGGGCCTTAACGGTCACCTGAGTACAATACAACAATTTAGAGGATCCATAAACTGATAAATGAAGCTTTGTTGCCCAAAAACGAGAAAAAAGTATGATTAGGATCAACAAAATAATTGATCTAGTATCTATCTGTCCCCCATTTATCACTATACCCATGCAGACTATTTAACAAAATGTCTTTTTTAACCCCATATTATTACTTCTCACAGTGGCCTCTCTTGGCCTTTGAAGAACATTTAAAAAGATAAGTTATTTTTGTCTAAATTTCATTCATCTATTATTTCCAAGTCTACCTGATCATTAAAACTGTGAAAGTACTTTTTGTATTTTACAATAAATATTCGCGCATAATTCTCGTATTTTATTAACCTTTCAAATACATTGTTTACAGTGATTAATTATCAAAGGTGAATGGTATAAGGGAATAACTTTGCTCAGCAGAATACAAGTTAATAGAGCACTGGGCAGGACCAGAACACTTGACTAAATGGTCCAGGTGTTCAAAATTCTGGTAAAAATACCTTTGCATATTAAAACTTCTACTCTGTTTGCCTTGAATATGCCCAGAAGCATAGAAGATTTTCAAAGAATTGCATTTTCATTATATTATTAAATAAATAAAGCCCCACCCTTACACCAGAACATCTGACCCAGGGGCCATGAACTCACAATTCTGGAAGAAGCACCCTTGCTCTTCATAACAATACACTTGTTTCTTTGATTTATAACCAGTAGTAGAAAAAATATTTTGAAAGAAATTATGCATTTTCAATATAATAATCAATAGAGTCCCCCCCCCTTCACCTAACCACTGACCCAGGGGCCATGAATTTAACAATTTGGAAGAGGCACATTCATAATTTTGGAAAAGGCCTCTTCCAAAATTGTGAATTCCATGGCCCCTAAGTCAGGGGTTCTGGTGTTAGGGCAGGGCCCTATTGATTATATAGTAAAATTGCATTAATCCTTTGAAAATCTTCTTCTCTGCTCCTGGGTATTAAATAAAGTAACTCAGTACAGAGTTATGAAGAGCAAGAGTGCCTCTTCCAAAATTGTGAATTTCCTGGCCCCAGGGTCAGGGGTTCTGGTGTTAGGGCGGGGCTCTATTGATTATATAGTGAAAATGCATTAATTCTTTGAAAATCTTCTTCTCTGCTCCTGGGTAATAAATAAAGAAACTAAGTACATAGTTATGATGAGCAAGAGTGCCTCTTCCAAAATTGTGAATTTCATGGCCCCAGGGTCAGGGGTTCTGGTGTTAGGGCGGGGCTCTATTGATTATATAGGGAAAAGGCATGAATTCTTTTAAAATCTTCTCTGCTCCTGGGTATTTTTCAAACAAAGGAAGTGCATGGTTATGATAAGGAAGAATGCCTCTTCCAAAATTGTGAAATTCATGGCCCCTGGGTCAGGGGATCTGGTGGAGGGGGGGGGAGCTCTACTTATTACATGTATATAGTGAAAATGCATATTTTCTTTCAAAAATTTTTATCTACTACTGATTATAAACTAAAGAAACAAGTGTATAGTTATGATGAGAAAGGGTGCTTCTTCCAGAATTGTGAGTGTGGCCAATGGGTCAGATGTTCTGGTGTAAGGATGGGGCTTTATTTATTTAATAATATGGTGAAAATGCCTTTCTTTGAAAATCTTCTATGCTTCTCTGGATGTTCAAGGCAAACAGAGTAAAAGTTTTAATATGCAAGGGTATTTTTACCAGAATTTTGAACACCTGGACCATTTAGTGAAGTTTTCTGGTCCTAGCCAGGGCTCTATTAACTTGTATTCTACTGAGCAAAGTTATTCCCCTTTGCCATTCACCTTTGATAATTAATCAGTGTACGTAATGTATTTGAAAGCTTAACAGAATAAGAGAATTATGCAAGAAAATTTATTGTATAATAAAAAAAGTACTTTCACAGTTTTAATGACTTGGAAATAATAGATGAATAAAAATTAGACAAAAATAACTTATCTTTTTAAATGTTCTTCAAAGGCCAAGAGAGGCCATTGTGAGAAGGAATAATATGGGGTTAAATAATACACATTTTGTTAATAGTCTGCATGGGTATAGTGATAAATGGGGGGGGGGGGCGGAAAGATACTAGACGAATTATTTTGTTGATGCTAATTATACTATTTTTCTTGTTGTTGGGCAACAAAGCTTCATGTATCAGTTTATTGATCCTCTGAATTGTTGTATTATACTCAGGTGACCGTTAAGGCCCTTGGGCCTCTTGTTTCAGGAAAATTAAACTGAGGGGAAGAAGAAAATTAACAATAGCAATAATATTCTTGTGTATCAAACTTATAAATAGTTTATGCCAATTTTTTTATTCAATGACGTCATATTTGTACAGAAAACGTCTAAACACGTGCACTTTGCTAGTTTTTATCAAAATAAAGCATTTTTTTCGTCTTTGGTTCAATTTTTTGCTGTGGCCACACCCTTCGAACAAAATAAAATTTATGCAATTGAAAAGAGGATTAAAATATGAATGAATAAAGTATATTTTTATTTTGTTCGAGGGGTGTGGCCACATCGAAATTAATACTTTTGGTTCGATTAAAATATCTTAGTACCGATTCACACAGTGAAAATAGCGGGGATAACCCTACATTAATAGAAAGGAAAAAGATTCTATATTGTTTTTGTAAATATTAAAAAGTTTCCAAATGCGAACGTTATATTTATAAGTTATTTTGTGTTGTGGTGCAAAAAAGTACAAAAAACTCTTGCTAAGCATGACTGCATGTAGATGCAATAATGTCGACTTTTTGTGTACTACGTGCCTCAGTCCTGACCCAAGACTTGTCCTTCAAGTAGATGATCTACATTTAACTCATCATTATGCTGAAATGTTAAAAAAAATAATGTGTTCTCTTTTCCTCTGACAGCCTATTTATTTATGCTTTGAATTTGTTTTCCATCCCCCGGCTCCTCGTCACCATGGTCACTATGTAATCAAAGGGAGATCACCCAAGAAACATGTAGGCTACATCTGTATTTTCTCCTGAGTGGCCGTATCGGAATAGCCTGGAATATTAAACTACCAAGACGTATTTATAATTATTGTTTTTCACCTTACAAAACATAAATGTCGTGAAGTCTGCATCGACAGCATACAAATGGTTAATGTTACGCAATAGAGTCTATTATAACTACATATATTAAAATTATAACCCATACCCAACATGCGTTTCAGAAATCGCCAGTGACATTTAAAGACAAAACATTAATTAATATTTATTAGTGAAAACCTTTACTGATCCGAGACCTCTTAACATAAGTATTGAACCTAGAAAATTCGAGTTGACAAATCAAATAAACAATAGATTGATTTTACAGATCGCTTGTAATTTTTGTGATAGGCTTCTATAAGAAAAATGCCCTATATTGTATAAACGAATAACTTACTACCAAGGCAGTGACAACTCTTTATGGTATAATGTCAGTATCTGCATGCATGCCGTGACCTAGCCAACACATGAAAACAAAAAATGTCAAAGGGAGGCTACTTGCTCTTTCTATTTTGAGTTACTCCGCTTAAATGTAGAAGCCCCCCCCCCCCCCTCACCAGAACCCTTAATCCTGGGGTCATAAAATTCACAATTTTGGAAGAGGCATCCTTGCGTATCATAACAATGTACTTAGTCTGTTTAAACAATACCCAGGGCCAGAGAAGAAGATTTTTAAAGAAATAATTCACCTTCACTATAGGATCTATATAGCCCCGCCTTAGCACCAGAACTCCTGACCCCGGGGCCATGAATTTCATAATTTTGGAAGACGCATCCTTGCTTATGATAACAATGTACTTAGTTTGTTTAAATAATACCCAGGTGCAGAGAAAAAGATTTTTAAAGAATTAAAACATTTTCACTTTATAATCAATAGAGCCCCGCCCTAACACCAGAACCCCTGATCCAGGGGCCACGAATTTCACAATTTTGGATGAGGCATCCTTGATTATCATAACTATGTATTTAATGCGTTTCAATAATACCCAGGAGTAGAGAAGAAGATTTTCGAAGAATTAATGCATTTTCACTTTATAATCACTAGAGCCCCACCCTAACAGCAGAACATCAGACCCAGAGGCCATGAAATTCACAATTTTGGAAGAGGCACTCTTGCTCATCATAACTATGTACTTTGTTACTGTATTCAATTCCCAGGAGTAGAAAAGAAGATTTTCAAAGAATTAATGGATTTTACTATATAATTAATAGAGTCCCGCCCAAACACCAGAACCCCTGACCCAGGGGCCATGAAATTCACAATTTTGGAAGAGGCACTCTTGCTCATCCTAACTTTGTACTTAGTTAAGTTTATTTAATACCCTATGGCAGAGAAGAAGATTTTCAAAGAATTAATGCATTTTCACTATATAATCGATAGTGCCCCGCCCTAACACCAGAACACCTGAATTTCACAATTTGGAATACTTAGTTAGTTTATTTAATACCCAGGAGCAGAGAAGAAGATTTTGAAAGAAATAATGCACTTTCACTATATGATCTATATAGCCCCGCCCTAGCACCAGAACCCCTCACCCTGGGGCCATGAATTTCACAATTTCGGTAGAGGGCTCAATGCTTATTATTATCATGCCAACAGTTTGACTGCTTGATGTCCAGGAATAAAGAAGAATATTTTTAAAGATTGCATTAATTTTGGTGGTTTTAGCCCCACTTCTCAGGCCCCAGGGGGGCAGGGACCATGAAATTCACAATTTTTGTTCCCCTTTACCCATAGATGCCATATGCCAAATTTGGTTGAAATTGGTTGAGTGGTTTCAGAGGAGAAGCTAAAAATGTTCAAATGTTAACGCACATCGCACGACACACGCCGACGGACAAAAACGGATAGCAATACGTAACCTGAGTGACTTAGGTGACTTAAAAAGGAAGAGCATGCGCGGAAGTAGGCTGGAGGGGTCCGGACCCGATTTGCAGAGTTATTAAATGAAATGTATATACTGAAGCCAATAAAAATGAACCCCACCCACTTCCGAAATATGGAGCCCTGTTAAGAAATTTTTTTGCACGGTTGGGGAAAGTTTTTTTTTTGGGGGGGGGGGGGATCAAAACATTTCTTGGTTGGGAATTTTTTTAACTTTGCAGATGGAGAAGAAAATAAGGTCAAACTTGACTTTTCAGCTTTTGGCCTAAAGGACAAATAAATTTAAAATTAGATTTTCGTCATAATTTGCTGAAAAATTGGGGCGTTGGGTGGATTATTTACAAAATGATGTTCTAGAATTAATAAGAGTACAATAATCATGGTTGTCATTTCGTGCTATATTCACAATATTGATAAAAGAATCTGGAATTCCTTTTATTAGCCCAACTGAGTTGAAAGCTCAAGTCAACTTTTCTGATCACCTTTTGTCCGTCCGTCCGTCTGTTAACTTTTCACATTTTCAACTTCTTCTCAAGAACCACTCGGCCAATTTTCACCAAAGTTGGTACAGAGCATCATTGGGTAAAGGACAATTTAATTTGTTAAAATGAAGGGCCAACATTCTTTACAAGGGGAGATAATCAAGAAAAAACAAAAGTAGGATGGGGTCATTAAAAAATTTCTCAAAAACCACAGGGCCAGAAAAGCTGCAACTTATGTGGAAGCATCCTTGGGTAGTGTAGGTTAGGGCCACAATAGGGAATCCAAGTTTTCCATTGAAAAATATAGGAAAAATCTTTAAAAACCTTTTTCTTAAGAACCACTGGGCCAGAAAAGCTGAAACTTGTGTAGAAGCTTCCTTGAGTAGTCTAAATTCTAAAATGTTCAAACCATGGCCCCAGGGTTAGGGTGGAGGGCCAAAATAGGGAATCAAAAGTTTACATTAAAAATTATAGGAGAATTCATAAAAAATCTTCTTCTCAAGAACCACTGGGCCAGAAAAGCTGAAACTTATGTGGAATCTTCCTGGGGTAGTTTAAATTCTAAATTGTTCAAATTATGACCCCCCGGGGTAGGGTAGGGGCCAAAATAGGGGATCATACTTTTACATTGAAATATATTGGAAAAATCTTCTTCTCAAGAAACCCTTCACGGAAGCTCAGTCGGTAGAGCGCTCGCTCCGTGATCGGGAGGCCGCGAGTTCGAATCTCGGCCGCGACTGACCCAAATTCAAAAAGAGTATTTGATTTGTAGTCTTCCCCATTTTTAGCTCTACTGGTCAGAGACCAGAAGAGCTCATGCAATAGTAAGACGTCCGGCGTCCGTCCGTCTGTATATCTGTCTATAACTTGGCACACAAATAGATTACACAAAGATACATAATTTAGTGCATCGGTTTTTGATTTGATGAACGGTATTGCCATGGTTACTAAAAATAGAAATATCTGTGAAATTCCTTTAAAACGCTACTCCTCCTACAGCTTTAAGTTTATTTCCATATTATTTGGCACACATGTTGACTACACTAAGATACATAATTTAGTGCATCAGTTTTTAATTTTGATGAACGATGCTGCCATGGTTACTAAAAATAGATATTTCTTTGAAATTCCTTTAAAACGCTACTTCTACAGTTTTGGTCTGATTTCGATATAACTTGGCACAAAAGTAGACTACACAAAGATACATAATGTACTGCATCGGATTTTGATTTCGATGAGCAATGTTGCCATGGTTACTAAAAATAGAAATATCTGTGAAATTCCTTTAAAACGCTACTCCTCCTACAGTTTTTGTTTGATTTCAATATAACTTGGCACACAGTAGATTATATAAAGATACATAATTTAGTGCATCGGTTTTTGATTTTGATGAACGGTGTTGCCATGGTTACTAAAAATAGAAACCTCTGTGAAATTCGCTACTATCGCCCGCGTGGCGCAGTGGTTAGAGCGTCTGTTCTAGAGTCGCGGAGTAACGAGTTGATCCTTACGTCGCGGGTTCGAATCCCACTGTGGGACGTGCAGACCGATCCTTCGGATGAGACCGTATAAACCGAGGTCCCGTGTCGCAGTAGGTGCTGGCACGAAAAAGATCACTCACTGCTCAATGGCCGTAAGTGCCGAGTATAGGACAAAATTTGCAGCTCACGACCGGCAGGTGGTGGCGTCTCCATATGAGTGAAAAATTCTCGAGAGGGACGTTAAACAACATATAAACAAACATTTAAAGGCTACTCCTCTAACAGGTTTAATCTAATTTCAATATAACTTGGCACACAAGTAGATTTTACTTACATAACTTAGTGCATCTGTTTTTGATTTGGATGAACTGTGTTACCATGGTTACTAAAAATAGAAATTTCTGTGAAATTCCTTTAAAATGCTACTCCTTCTATAGTTTTGGTCCGATTTCAAAAGTACGAGGCACACAAGTAGACTACACTGAGATACAATTCTGACAATCAATTTTTGATTTTGGTGAAGTGTTGCCATGGTTACTAAAACAAATTTCTGTGAAATACATTCAAAATGCTGCTCCTTCTATAGTTCAGCTTTAATTTCAATGTAGCTTGGCATGCAAATAGACTACACCGAGACATATAATTGTTTTTCTCATTTTTTTTTTTTATTTTGATGAATGATGTTGCCGTGGTTACTAAAATCAAAATTTCTGTTAAAATCTTTTAGAAGGTTACTCTTCCTACAGTTTTTGTCTGATTGCAATAAATTTTGCCTTTAATAGAGATTAAACCTAGGATCATTACTCTCTTTATTGCTGTTGCAAAGTTTCAAGTCCAAGTACTACTTTTCTTTTCCTTTGTTATAAGTTCAAACCAGTAGAGCTACAGTCTCGTCAGAGACTTCTGGTTATTCTTGACCCCTGCTATAAAGAAACTCATCGCTGTGTTTAGTTCCTCATCATTCAATTTCAAAATATCTTCCTGCGATGTAATTTCAAATGAATTCTGACCCAAGATTTTTTTTCTGTTTTGCTGCCAAGTTTCAAACAATAATATAGCCAACCTCGCCTTTCCTTCCGTTTTCTTCGATAAACCTTTCTTCAGTAACTCATGTAATTCCTCCTGATTTCAGTGTTTAAGAAATCGTACAATATTTTCAGTATCCTGGCTAGCATTCACAATCTCCTCGTCAGAAATGTCCGAAAATGAAACCATCCTTGGATCGAAGTTAGCCTTATTTTGTGCTTTACTATTTTCTGTTTCCATGTCCCAAATGTCACTTAATACACCATCATTATTTTGCGCATCTTCATTTTGATTGTGTTAAAAAAACACTTTCTCAATCAGAGGAAGGCATGCTTATCTTGCAAAGGAAAGCTTTCAAGTGATTCAGAAATAGCACCTGCTCGTATATTAAAGGAATCCTACCTGTAAGTGTCCATTCTTTAGACAAAGGCCATTGTAATGTAACACAATAGCTATTCAAAAATTGCTGAGTACCCTTATCTTACCTGTGACTGTCTATTCTGTAAACAATGGACTTACTATTGCATCTATGTTACCTGGAACTATCCATTCTGAATACAATACTAGTTTTCTATATTTTGTTTATTTGATTCCATAAACAGCAAAAAAAATCATGTTGTAAGTAAGGGAGAAAGGCCTCAAACTGTCCATTCTGTGAGAGAAAAAACTAATCTCGGGCCTACTGCCCTCGATTAGTTCTTTCTCTCACAGAATGGACAGTGTGAGGCCTTTCTCCTCTACTTAAAACTCTCTGCTCGACACCCCCCCCCCCCAAAAAAATCTCTACATATGTTGAAACCCATGAGTAGTAAGGGGGACAGAGTGCAGTCACTTTGCAGTCAGGATGACGTCATGGGTTTTCCCCATAAAGGTCACGAGGTCAAGGGGGGAGTCTACAGTCAGGGGGTAGTCTACAGTCAAGGGGAGTCTACAGTCAAGGGAGTAGTCTACAGTCAGGGGATAGTCTACAGTCAAGGGGGACTCACAATCAAGGGGTAGTTCACAGTCAAGGGATGAGTCTACAGTCAGGGGTAGTTCACAGCCAGGATGACGTCATGGGTCAAAGGGTAGTCTACTGTCAATGACTTCAGAAACTTCTGAGGGAAGTACTTAGAGACGAGGGTGAGTCTACAGTCACGTTTTTAGATAAATACAACGATAATACTGATTTACGATGTTATTAAAATGGAAACCATGGAGAAGCAGTACAAATGGAAAATTGTAGCCTGGAGTGCTTTAAGAAATAGTGACAACAAAAAATGGACTTTACAAGAAAGTCAATGGTTTGACAAAAAAAAAGGCATTTATAAATGATTTTAAAGAAAAAATGAAAAACGGTTATGATGTTGCAGACAGCTGGGGATCCGAAGAATACCTAATGAAACGTCGAATTATGCCCAAAAAGTACTGGAATGTGAAATAACGATTTGATTTACAAGGAGAGATTTGTGCGTTCAATGTATTACTACATATGGATATTATTTTTTTATTGGGCGACCATACGAGTTGAGGGTATAAATAAGCTAGACAACACAACAATACAATCAATTTGACAAAAATGGCTGAACAAATGGTCATGATGGATCTTCTAACAAACAACTGTGGAAACGAGTGTAAAGCATGCTAAAAGAAAAGTTGAAAAAAAAAGATAGAAATAATTATACCTGGGATTTTTGCGGTCGGACTTATTATTTTTTTGTGCATCGTTGTCAGCGTCTTACACCAGAAGAAAAACGCTACTCAGATAGACTGTGTTTTACGCCCTACATTAAAAAGTGCGCTTAAAACGTGTTCATTTGTGGATCAGTACCCGCTTTCAAATGAGGTTTACGCCAGGATATGTGTCAACGAAACTGTTCAGATTGATATAAGACGGTTTCATTCCGGAAAACCGGGAGACGAAGGAATTACCTTGACCAGAACACAGTGGCAATACCTGAAAGCATCTGTAAATCATATGGATGAATCTATTTTGAAAACACAGAAACATTAGAATAATAAAGCAAGGGAGGGGGTATGAAGAATAAGAACAAGACTGTACACTTTTCAGAAAAGGTAACGGTTATCCTTATTCCCTATGAAGAACGAAAAGGGGAATGGATGACCATGGCTTTGGACAGAAATCGCTTTAAAAGAAGAAAAGAAAACGTATCAAACATAATAAGCGCTGTATTGGAGAAACATTTACAAATAATAAGAAATCATACTAAGCTAGAAGACAATCAAAGACAGCAACCTATTTTAACGTCAGAGTCTACGGTCAAGGAGGAGTCTACAGTCAAGGAGGAGTCTACACTCAAAGATGACTCTACAGTCAAGGAGGAGTCTACAGTCATGATCTAAATTGTATATAAACTTAATTCGATTGTGAAATTTTACCACTTCTCAGTGAGTTCTTGTCACTAGCAAGATGGAGCAAAAACACCAAGATCTCATCAAAGCAAACTACTCTACATTGGTGAAAAAGATGATGCCTGGTTCAGTAGCAGGACACTTATACGCTTTGCACGTCATTACAGATGAAATGAGACAGCAAATAGAAGCCGAGAAGACCAGTTATGACAAAAACAGAAAACTATTAAGCATTATTTTGCGTCGAGGTTCGACGGTTTTATGGGACTCCGAAAGGCATTAATCAAAGCTAACCAAGGTGACCTATCCAGACTCCTAATGAACACTGATGAAGATTCAAAAACTGAATACGAAAAAAAGCTAGCCATGGCAAGGTCGTTAGTGATCAATACAAAAGACAGGGGTACTTCTGAATCTAAAAAAGACAAACTTTTGCAAGAGCAAAGATGTAGAATACCTTTGGACGATGTAAACGACCTCTTTCTCACTGTCATGCCTTACAAGGGGATACTTTACATCAATATCCGACACCTTGCAGAGTCGACTCATTGCCACAAAGAAGGGTGTTACCTTTCCTTTGGACCGCTGGTTAAAGTTTGAATCTCTTTTGCCAGATATCCAAAGCTACATCGACAATGTTGGACAAGAAAATGACGAAGCACAGTGGCATGTTGGCGGAGGAGTGTTTGTTTCATTATCACCGAACAATCCTACAGTAGACATTAGACATTTTTGGAAACCAGAAGACGCTACAAAACCGGTCCCAACAAAGAAAGGAGTCACACTAAACAGGAACAAGTTGGCAAGACTTGGGTATGCTGTCGAAGAGATGCACGAGTATGTTCCGGAGTTAAAAGACGCAGAACTTTGCATGATGAGCGAGTCTCACCAGAATCAGCTAGGGATGCTTTACTGTCCGGTATGTACTCCTTTCGGATACGACCCACGAGAGACTCCTTCTTCCTCCATGGAATGTAACGCTGGGGATTCTCAAGATCTAATAAACCGGGAGAGTGATTTTGAATGAAAACTTTTAAATTTTTATATTACTTTTGGGGCCTGGTATATGTATGATCTGTTATGTGTGTAATTATTGTATTCTAACAAAAATAAAATGATACTCGACCAAACAAGTTTTGTGTTTTGCTATAAAACTCTACTCTGAGAACCATATAGATAGTTTGTTCCAGTATGTCAAACTATACGGATTACTACGGGAGCTTTATTACACTCCCGGTAAACCAGGTGCATTTGCTGGCCCCGAAAAATTGTACCAAGCTGTTAAATCAGAGGGTAAATATAAGATTGGAAGACAAAAAATTAAACAGTTTTTAAACAACGAAGATGCTTATAGCCTGTTTAAGGAAGAGATTGCAAGGGTACATGAAAAAAATCCGCTCTATGAATTTTTCTCATTTTTACATATAATTTGCCTTACCTTAATGGTATCATAATATGAAAATTTCAACTATGGTCATCAGGGTTATAAGGAAGATATGGTTGCCATGGTAACCACCGTTTTTCAATATTTTGATATTTATGTAGTGAATTTTTAATTATGCCATACAGGTATCAAAATTGAAACAAATTAAATAATTTTCACCAGATATTAAATAATATGCTTTATATTCATCGGAAATAAAAATTGTATCGGAAACTACTGATAGATGTACTAATGCCACAGTTGCTTTGGGGAGTAGTCATTGTAAATTATTATAAGTGACTTATGGTTAAAATATGAAGTGGGGTCATCACATTCTTTTTTAAGCTACATGCATTTCAATATCCCCCCTTCCTAAAATATTAAAAGATTTCATAAATTTTAATCTGATGGTTTGTTGCTGAACCTTTAATATGCATAATTTGTTACAAACTATAGAAAATATGTATAGATTAATAAATTTTTTTCCTGAAAATCTTGTAGTGGTTGCTCATTTTATACGTAGAGCAGAAAGATATAAGTATAATGTACACAAAAAACAACAATATGCATATTTTTTTATTTCCCCATCTCCAAAATATTCATTCCGTTATTATATCAACATAAGTACATGTATATACATTCTAAACCAGTGCACAGTGGTCTAAGGGCCAAATTATTCATGCTCTGAACACTCATCGAGTTCTCTGCACTGTGACTTGGAATCGGAAGGGGGGGGGGGGGGGTCACTTGAACACATTGAATGAATAAAGTATTTCAGAGAACTTGTACCTGCAATATATACCGTATATAAAAATCCTAACTATTATCTTATTTGACAAATTTTATGATTTGCTATTTAATATTTACATTTTGCAAATATTTTTCCTTCAGATTCATTGCAAGTTAGAAAACAATTCATTTTTTCATGAACTAGGTAAGCCTACATATCTCCATTGTGACGTCATAATGCCACACTTGAGGTCAAAACTATAGTGCAAACTGTTTTGTTTCAAAAATAAAGACCTCGATTGTCAGAATTAACCTCTCTTAGTTTCGTCTGTCATTCTTACTCGCGTATTTTTTGCTAGATTTGTGAAAACTTGCAAAAAGAAACTTTTCTTTTCTGTCATCAGAAGTGTGTTAAGTTTCAATTTTTTACCAAATACGACGAATAAAACATTTTACCACAACAATTATATGTTTACGCAATAATGTGCCGACGATTCAATGTTTACATGGTCGATGTAAGAGTTGAAAATGCTAGAGAAGATCTTACACAGGAAAACAATTTCCTCTGCGATATTTTTAAAAATACGTTCATGTCCAGCATGCGGCCTCAAACTGGTCTATACACGTATATATAAAAATCGCATTCATTTATCTGTCCATCCTTATAGGCCTATATTCATTATAATCACTGAGAAAATCACGCCGTCTGAAGCTTCTAAGAAATGAATATCGATTCATAGATGTAGATCCTATAGGAAAGAAACCGATCTCAAATAAAATTCTAATATTAATATTTTAAATAAAACTAGAGGACGTAAAGATCCAGATATGAATTACATTTATTCATGAAATAGATTTCAGTGTTCAGAACTACGACAAAAGGTAGACGTGTCGAAACGAAAAAAAAACCACAGGGATAAAAAAAAGTCTGCGTCGACGCTCACCAACACTCTGCAACATCACATCTTTATATTATTCTTTCTCTGCTTTAAAAATATTGCCACGAAGATATTTTGTCATGGGCGTAATCATAATCACGCTCCTTATTCAGCTGTTATTCCGGAAATGGTTGTACCGTAAATCTTCTTTTTTTAAACATCACATGAGTCGATCACGTGACGCCTTGCAATCGCTTCCTTAAGCCGATTCGAAAGACATTTCCTCGCTAAAATGTGATTGTTGACACGATTGACTCTATGTGGGATGGTGATTTGGCAGACGTCAGCAACATAGCGTCTCATAACGATGGATACAAATTTCTGCTAGTGTTAATAGACATATTCAGTCGATTTTTATTCATCATTCCTTTGAAAAATAAACAAAATCAAACGATCATTGAAGGTTTGAAATCTGTTTTCCAAAAAGGAAGAAAACCGCACACATTGAGAACAGATAAAGGTAGTGAATTTGAAAACCGTTGGGTAAAGGCTTTTCTAAAGAAAGAAGGCATTAGTGTTATATACACTCAAAACGAAACAAAAGCAAATTATGCGGGGAGGGTAATTCGCACCATGAAAAATCTGATGTATCGTTATTTCATGAATAAAAGAACGTACCGCTATGTGACTGTGTTACAAGACCTGGTAAACAGCTATAACAAAAGACCACACAGGTCCTTTAGGTAGTAATGCACAAGTTAATGTCAATAAAGATAATGCTGATGAAATCAGACTAGATGCATATCTATCGGATCAGAAAAAGGCCAAACTAGACAAGAATGTTAAGGTTCAGGAGGACGTTAAAACATCAAACAAAGTATTACGAAAAAGAATTAAACCTGTGTTTAAGTTCAAAATTGGAGACAATGTGAGAATATCACAACTCAAACATCCATTTCAAAGAGATTACCAGCAAAAATGGACAGGAGAATTTTTCAAAGTAAGTGCCAGATATAAAAGAGGAGGAATTCCTGTGTACAAAGTAAAGGATTTAGACGATGACCCAATCGAAGGTACCTTCTACGAATCGGAACTTCAGAAAGTCATAAAAACAGGAGATGTATTGTACAGAGTTGAAAAAGTGTTGAAAAGACGGGGTCGGGGGAACGTTAAAGAGGCCTTTGTAAAATAGGAAGGATGGCCGCGTAAATTTAACTCGTGGATTCCAGAAAGTTCTTTAGAAAACGCCCAATAAAAAGGAGCAAGTTTCACCAATCCTTTTTCATTCAAAATGAGCGTCCGAATGGTACTGACGTCTACCGACTGCTCTGAGTATTTTGATAACAAACCCAATTGTTTCCGAGTTCAATTAAATAAGCAAATTCCGTTCGAAGGATATTGGTCAGTTGCATTAACAGAATTCTCAACAGAGAGTTGGATCACATCCAAAAAGAAATCGGATTTGTTTGTGTGTTGTGATATCTGTGAGGAAACGATTGTTGGAGGGAAAGACGCCCCCTTTTTGAGACGTGTATGTCTTGGGCAAAACCCAGAAAACATTACGTTTGCTTTACCCTATTACATTCCGGGAAAATCTGCGAATTACAGCAGATCGGTATATATATAACGGACAGAGAGGGAAACTTGGTTTCATTTTTAGATGGACCGGTGACCGTAACACTTCATTTTAAAAAGTTTCCTTACGTTTTATGATGAACAGTCAGACGTACGTCAGTGACCCCAGACTCTGGGAAGCGTTTTACAAAAACATGGCAGAGAAAAAGTTTAATCCTTTTAAGTACAAGCCTAAGCAAATAGGAAGAGGAAGGAAACGACACAGATCTTACGTCATTCCTTTGAGGCCACACTCACAATTGGAATCTTCCGTAAACTCAACTCACGTGACTCCGGTAGCTGCAGTGGAGGAAAGGGCGAAAACTGAACACGCAAATGATATCAAAGAAGGTGTTCCATTCGTCAAGGTACACAGTGTGGGTATAAAAAGGCCCCGTTCTCGATCTTCTGTCATTCCCACGAAGAAGAGGAAGACGACAACACGAACAAATCAAAAGCAGAAGAAAACCAAGTCTCCTAAACTAGCTAAGCAACGAAAATCGAAGTCAATCAAAACAAAGTCGGTTACTAAGAAAAAGCGAATACCTGTCAAGAAAACAAAGTCAATTAAAGTGAAAAAATTTAAGATTGACGCCTACAAGAGTGTCTTTCAGGATTAAAAATGGCCTTTTTAAGCGGTGATAACAAAGACATAGCTCAGCCCATGGAACTGTCTCTATTTGCATCTCCTACCAATCAAGTAGCGGTAGAGAAAGTATATTTCACGGAAGCAAGACCAATATCCAGCATAGGTGTATCAGACACACCAATCGAAATTGTAGTTTCGGGTTCAGGTGCAGAATATATAGATTTGAAAAGAAGTAAATTGTACGTAAAAGCACGAATTTTAAAAGCCGACGGGACAGCTCTAGCTGAACAAGAAAAAACGGGTATCGTAAACCTACCTCTGCAAAGTATGTTTTCACAGATGGACGTCTACTTAAACAACAAACTTGTGTCCTTCAATACAAACAACTATCCATGGAAAGCTTATCTCAAGACAATTTTGTTCAGTGGGAAAGACGACTTGGATTATCAAAAGCAGTCAGAATTGTTCTATAAAGACGAAGGGACGATGAACGACGCCAACGCTTACAACGGAGGTAACGCTGGACTAGTGCTACGATACGGTTTTACTCAGCAAAGTAAAATTTTTGAGCTGGAAGGAAACCTGAAGGAAGATATCTTTGATATAGACAAGTACTTGATAAACGGAGTAGACATTTACATCAAACTATTTAGATCCAGCACCCCGTTTGTGATCATGTCTGCAGAATCCTCAGCAGCTTACAAACTAGAACTGCTGGATGTCGTGTACAAAGTTGCAAAGGTACGAGTAGATCCTGGTGTTCTGCTGAACCACAGTAAACAAATCGAATCGACGCCTGTAAAGTATACGATATCAAGGAACGAACTAAAAATGAATACCATACCCAAAGGATCGACAGAATTTTACTGGGACAATATTTTCCCCCAGGCTGTACCCGACCGTATTGTGGTAGCTCTGGTAGACCAGAAAGCTGTCAATGGTGATTATTCGGCCAACCCATTCAATCTCGAACACATGGGAGTAACAGATGTCGGTATATACGTCAACGGAGAAGGCGTACCTGGTAGACCACTAAAAACGGACTTCTCAGCAGGACAGTATGTGGCAGCTTACACTCGTTTGTTTGAAGCCTCGAAGAAATGGAACACAGATGCTGGAATCGATATCTCTCGAGAAAATTTCGGATCGGGATACTCCTTGTTTGTCTTTACCATCGATCCTTGCGGGTTTGGCGAAGAATATTTAAACCTCATTCGTCGAGGAAATACCAGACTGGAACTGAAATTCAAAGAAGCTACAACTAAAGCTGCCAACGTCCTTGTATTTGCTACGTTTTCCTCCCTGCTTGAGGTGGATAAATCACGTGACATTAATTACATTCAACCATGAACTCGACTCAGATGTTAAAGATTGTGAGAACGGACCCCTGCTTAAGACGTTACTTAAAAGGAGTGTTTGCCAGCAACACGTTACCTTGAACTGTGACCGAGTTTCCGAGTGCATTTATCGTGAATACACAGCCTTTACCGTTTCCCGGAGAACATTGGGTGGCGTTTATTGTGTTTGACTCGTTTCATGTAGAATTTTTCGACAGTCTTGGAAAATCACCAGCCGATTATAATACCGATATACAGAACTTTTTCGATAAAAATAAAATGCATTGTACTTTCAAAACGATCCCATTGCAACCATATTATTCCGATTGGTGTGGGCTTTATGTATTGGTATATTTAATTGCGAGATTGTGTTTCAAATATTCGTTGAATCGGGTGTATGATTTGTTTCCTAATATACATGTCAATGATACCTTTGAAAAACATTTTATGCATGACTATGTGAAATACTAATAAAGTGAGTTTCAACAGTACAATATTTTGTCAAGTATATAAATATGAGATTAAACGTGAAGTAATCTCAGTTTAAGAATGACCAAGGAAAAAGAAACACTGATCATGAACGACTGGTGGAAAACACATGCTTTACTTCCGTTTTCGGCACCTACGACTATTTTGAGCTGTGGATGCACACAGAGTGGTAAAACCCATTTTACCAAATCACTTCTACAAAATGCTAATGGAATGTTCTCTGTACCGGTGGACAAGATTATTTACGCCTACACTGAATACCAGCCCGTCTTTGACGATATGTCTCAGTCAATACCAAACTTCACATTACACCAAGGGTTGCCATCTAAAGAAGACATAGAGCAGTATACAGAGGGTGTCAATCACACCATCTTGGTCTTGGATGATCTGATGTTACAAATAGCCCAATCGCAAGATTGTGTTCACTTGTTTACGGTGACATCTCATCATAGAAACGTGACTACGGTGATGCTTTCGCAGAACCTTTATCCTCCCGGGAAATATGCGAGGACCATATCTTTAAATTGTCAGAACGTAATTTTGTTTAAAAATTATCGCAATTCTCGACAGGTAATCACGTTTGGTTCTCAGGTATTACCGGGACAGGGTTCTTTTTTCAAAGCCGCTTATGAATCAGCGACCAGAAGAAATTTTGGGTACTTGCATGTCTGCTTAGAGCCTACACAAATGAGGGAATACCAGTTAAGGTCTTGCGTACTCCCCGGAGAAGATATGATTATTTATCAACCTATATAAAGTTGTACTTAAACTTTTCGTCTCAGTGTATAATCATGAAGCAAACAGTGAAGAAGCATAGAGCTCTTTTAAATTTCCTTTTGTATGCTGACAGTGCCCAACAAAGACTAATTCTCAAAACCTTAACTAGCGAGCAATTCGACGTGATGAGTGAAATAGCTCTTAATATTTATACTGGTACATATCCTTTAACAAAAAAATGTATAAATGTGCTGAAACCATTCGAATCGGACATTCGGAAGCTGGGATCCAGAGAAGTGAGCAACAAGGAGAAACGTCGAATATTATTAAAACACATTGAATTGGTGCCCTTATAACTGAAACCCATTGTGTCGCGTTTTCCCTAAAATGGCAAAAAAATTTATACTTGTGCCTAAATTAAAGTATGACCGTCTTGTGGGCCAACACGCCGAACAACTGTCCTCTACAGACACTCAAAATACACCGGAGTCCCTAAAGGAAATCCAACCTATGGGTGATAAAGAAGATAAAGACAACATGTTACAAGCAGGAAGGGGTTTTGTCAGTCTATCGGCAGACCTCCCGGAATATCTGAGGGTAGACGCAAGAACAGGAACAAAAACATTCCTTGGCTGACGTATTGACATGTATTAAATAAAAATTAAAGCATTTTTTTTACATGACTTGTTAACGTAATTTAATAAAAATCATGTACAAATAAACATTTTAGCGTTGTTGTTATTTAAAATCCGAATGGCAATGTATCCAAATTGGGTAGAATTCTTCGTTTGGTATAAACCATTTTATAGTTTTTTGTTTCTACTCTGTTGAGCAGTTTTCTTTTTCTACTGTCCCTCGAAATTTTACAAGGATTGACGACCTCGATTTTTCTTTCGGGTGACGTACAGATGATCGATTTAATGGCCTCGAAATTGATTAATTTCGAGTTGGCCCAGTTCAATGTAAACCCTCGAACTTTACATTCTTCTTTGCCAGACGATGTGCGATAGGCATAGTTCTTTGGACCCCCCGAGACGAATTCAACAATGTAGCCGTCTTTGGGGCGGATCTCGTTTGTTAACTCTCCTAAGTAATTGCCGATAGGAAGGTAACTCAAATCGTCCGACCGTTTAGTCTTAAAGATGACACTGTCTGTATCGAAATACAATACGTTCTCGTTTAATTGGTCGAGAACACTGTACAATTTCAGTCGAGCCCACATAGTGGTAAACGATGCCAGGAAGATATTGGTTTTGTTATCGAATTGAGTAAATAAAGGATTGTTGCTCCATTCTAAATGAATAATGTCTTTTGAAACGATGTGGAAATTGTGGGGGGTTTTGGTCGGATCAGTGAGCATTTGAAAAAATTTATCGGCCTCCGTTTCGTGAATAAACATAGACTGTTGCATACCCAATCTCTGACCAAATTTACCCCAGAAGCTATTCAAACAGAGTTTTGCTAAGCATCGCAACCCGGGATTCAACATAATTTTATCGTATTCTAAATCTATGCCCTCTTTTTCTTTGCAATCCCCGATGTATTTCCGTTTCGCCTCTTCCGTTTTACAATCATCTAGAAATCCCGAAGCCTCCTGTTTAATTTTTAAGATAATGTTGACGTACTGAGTAAACAATCCCCCCTCACACGATTCGACATTGTACATAGACGACTCGGCAAAATGATAGACCTCGTAGATGTTCAAGATTTTGTACCCTTTAGACATTGCCATTCGAATTTCAGGAGTACACCACGTGCCCGTGATGGCCCTCTCCTCTAGGGAACACGTGCATTCGTTCTGATTTTCATTGTCCGCGCAGGTTCTACACAATGAAAACTTCAATTTTCCATTAGAACTGTAAGGAAGCACGGGGTGATAGAGTTTTCTAGGGGGTAAAATTTTAATTTTAGCAAGTCCAAAATACTGAGACATATCCTGAAAATTGTCCGTGACGATGGTAGGAAGTCCTACGGGATATCGACAATATTCGTTTGTCCACGGATAAAGACTGGTAAAGTCGTAATATTGAATGGTTTCGTCTTCCGCCGCCTTGTAGTGCAATTTTATGGCATTAGTTCGATCGCCGAAAAAACTATCACGTGGGTCGAGTCTGTCCTGTATATCCAATGTCGACACGAACTGCTGTAACGCCACATTCTTTTCCAGTTGATATTTAAATTGATGTTCCCAAATGAAGACAACTTTGTATCCTAGATCCTTGAGTTCTCGTTCTCTCTTTTTCGTCATTTCATATAATTCCTGGATCGTCTGATTGGTGGAAGGATGTCTTGAGATGATGACGATCTTCGGCGTAACAAGACGGACAACCGTGGAACACACAACCTATTCAGAAAAACGAGAAAACAATAAACGTATTTCTGGTTAACACTTGGTACGCCGCCGCCCCCCCCCCCTTCAATTGAGGGGGAGAGGGGGGTAAATGTTAAAGATATAAATGTATATGGTCTTACCATGAAATTCGTAAATGGTTCCTTTTCCGGTTGGAGTTGGGACAAATCCGTCACATCTGTAATTGGTGCCTGGAATCTGATATTCACCTCCGTTAAGAGCGTGTGAAATACTAACGGGGTTTCCCCGCTGACGACTTTTTTCCATTAACCACTCTAACCATTTAATCGAAACTTTACTGTAATTATCGCGTTTCGTATACCCTTGAGAAGGCACGACTGCTATGGGACTCTTGAAATATCGTTTGCCTATTTGCATGTTCTCGTCATTTTGAAGGTCGAATACAGGGACCCATTATTCCTCGAGGTTGACCACTTGCAGTCCTCTTAAATGTTCGATGTCGTACCATTTCGTTTCCCCGTCTTTGGTTATTTGCATTTTCTCCTTTCCCTTCAAAAATAAAGACTTAAAAATGCCCATGCAAACACTTGCGATGGTGACGTAATCGAAAGGGTCGACTCCATAGGTGGTTTGTTTTTTTTTTTTAAGTTTCCGTCAGCTTGTGCAACGTGTTCCTCGATGGTCGTCACGTTGATCATTAACTTTCTAAATTCAAGACAGCCCGTCGCAATATATCGACGTCCGACCGACAGTATTGCAACATTTCTTCTCGAAAATGAAACGTCTCGTCTTTTTTCGTTGCATTCCAGTCTTCTAATTCCTTTCGCTCTTCTGTCGACAGGAAATGGTATCCGTAGTATTGTAATTCTGGATACAGGCCCACGTAATTTTGATGAGCTTTAATATTGAATAAATGGGGAAAGTATCCTTTGGAGAGTTCTTGCAGACCAAACGCTTCTGGTATTTTAGCTAGTTTCATGGGAAGAAAATTGAGAGAATCCATAAAAGTTAAATTCAGTTTTGGGGCTATGTGCATTTTCATGATTTTGGAACCATTGTATATGATTTTGCTTGGTCGAATGGAGTGTCGGTCGATGAGAACTTCTAAAACGGGGTACAAGTCAAAACTTTTTGCATTATGTGCAATTAAAATCGAGTCTTTGCAGTGCTTACTAGTGACGTAAGCGCAAAATCTTTCGGCGGCGTTGTCCCCGGAAAACACTAGTTCCCTCTTCCCACAGGCCCCGGGACATGGCGGAGTAACGTATTTTCCTTTGTGTGTCCCAGAACAACTTCCACATCGTGTCCCGCAATTACTGCAAGTGGCACCCTCTACCAATTCCTCCTTTTCGCATTTATGACAAGCGGTCTGTAGTACTGCAAAGTTGACTTTGTGTTGTATTAGACCACACGACGGATCACGACAGTTCTGACATAGTCTACAGTTGACGCACTGGCGTGGCTCTTTAACGCAATGTCGACATCTGACGCGAGACGGACTGTATCCCGCCTCACAGTGGAACATGTCATCCTGGCGTGTCTCAAAATCGTAAAAGAAGAATTTCTTGTTTCGCTTTTCGATTTCAGATCCAAACGATTTCTGGTAACAATTATGTTTCGCGGTTTGATATTCTCGGCAGTTAGGGCACTGCCATTCTTCGCAAACGTGTAACTCGGGTGAGCGCTTCACACGTTCCACAACGACTCTACATTTTGTACACTGGTAAAACAGGTCGCATGCAGGGGGATAACTCTCTTTTTTGACTTCTCGTTTTTCTTTATGGCTTTTGAAACTCAATTGGGATCGACAAACTCGACCACAGGAACGACAGCCCATTTGGACATCCGTTTCTGGACAGTTGTTGCGTAAACACACTTCAGAAGAGGTGACACAAGAATGTTTCGATTTATCTTTATACGGTTTCAAACAGGTATGACAAAAGTACGACGCTTTGAAAAACCCTTGTATGCTGGCAATCCCGTGCCAGTGTTTTTCTTTTTCCGAGTCCACGTGATGCAGATAGAGACGTGGTTTTTCCTGGTCCTTTGTCACCCTGACGAACTTGTTTCCTACTCTAGAGGACACGACGTTGATAGAGACATTGAGTAAGGTTTCAAAGGGCTCGATGTCATTTAGACCTAAATATCTGTCGGTGGGCACCCCGGCTTTTTGACAAAGCCACATCGCCAACTCGGTTTGCTTTTTTTTTCTCAACGTTTTCAGGACATTGTCATAATAGGTCTTGGATACAGTGCGGTGTTTGAGAACATGATCAAACATCCCCTCATTGGAATCATTCCTCACCAATTGTGACCAGGTATGCGCGTCCACTTTTTTACACGTTTTAAGAAAACATAGACCAATGGAAATGGCCAGGCATAAATTGTTATCATTTTGTACGTGAAAAGTGATTTTTTCCTTTCTACGCTATTTTTGGGTCCAAAAAGAGAAGTGATGAGTAGTTTTCTCGGGTTACCTCCTCCTTTTGGCAAATCAATGGACCCTATGGTGACCAAAAGACTTTCGTCAACGGGTAAGCTTTCGTTCGAATCGAGTACCTTGACGATTTCTGACATTACAACATCTGCATTCAGAGTTTCCCAGGATTGTAGCGGCTCTACGATCGGATTGTTTAAACTCGGATGACTCAGTACCACCCGTCCCAGATCCGCATCGTGCCCCCTGGCCTGCGACAACAGGTCGTCAAACATGTGCAAATTGTTTTGTATATCTATTAATTTTTCACCCCGCCACTGTTCGTTAAAGTTAACTTTGAATGTTGTGTCGCGTACCCAATTTTTCTTAAAGGTTCTGGTATCCCTCTTTCAAATATAGTAAGGTTTTGTTGACGTGTCCTCAGAATCGGAACTCTCCCCACCACCCCCGAGCTGTCCACTCGTTGAAGGCTGATCGCCATCAGCGAGGGTAGGTCGACTTTTTTTAGCAGGGGATTCCATCTCAGAGAGAACCTCTTGCCATAAATCATCGATGTGCTTTTCCCATTGGAGTTCCCGTAACCGGTCCTCAATCTCCATGTTACCGGTAAGACGATTGGCTGCAGCAAACAACTGTATTGTTTCTGGGTCATGCAACGAATTAAGGATTTCTTTAAGAAGACTTTGGTCTGCCATGACTTAAAATGGAAACAATTTATATTTTCAATACACCAAATTTGATTGATACACCTACTGTTATGACACTTTTTTAATAGCTGAAAAGATTAATAGCTACTTATGTTTTTCTTATTAAAAAATTCTTTGATTAACAAAATCAATTGCCCGCACCTCTAACACACCAAAATGAAGACAAAACAAGACACTTTGATATGGAAAAGTTTTTTTTTTCTAAAAAATCTACAAATATAAAAACATGTAAACAGGTAAGAAAAGGTTATGTTTTACAAAGTTTCAAAAATGCAAGCATATACAAAAGATGGAAATAAAAAAAAATCATCTCCACTTCCTTCATCATCATCATTGATGATCTCAATGTTAGCACCATATTGAAAACTAGAGAAGCACCATGAGTACAATGGAAATCTGTAAGACAATAATAAAAAAATGTAAACAAGCGAGACTAGTTTTTAATTTTTGTATACATAAGTTTATGTATTACACACTATCATATTATTTATAGACTACAAAACCAAAAACAAAAGCTTCTTGCATAAACAATTCTACAGAATCTTGTGGAGAAAAAAAATTAAAAAATAAAATTAAAAAAAATACAAGAATAATGTCACTGACCGAAATTTGTCTCAAAATAAAACTGGTTGGCATAGTCGCATAATTTTATTTCAGGTAAACTCAATATACTTGTAAATATTACAATATCACAATGCATACACTACCAAAAAAACTAATATAAAAGATATGAACATCATTTTGCCAACAAGATAGTCAAAGGGAAGTAACTCCTAATGCAACGCAGAAAACATGAAAATGTAGCAGCATCATAAAAAAAATCTTTCTCAAAACAAAGACAGTTTACCATTAATGTAGAATGTTCTGCTAAACACAACTTGTAAATATTGACAAAAAAGATTTTTAAAAAACTTAGACCAATAATTTTGCTTCATATTGTATAGTCACTCTCCTTTGCGTATCCTAGAAATATTTAACAACTGGATATATACATACAATATTAAACACTTGTCGAAAACTACACTACGCTAGTTTTGGAGAAGTTAAGTCTTTTAGCACAGGAACGTCTAGTTCTGTGCCTTACTGGCTTCTCCTCCTCCTCCTCCTCCTCCTCCTCGTCTTCAATCTCTGGTGTGGAGGACGGTGCACTACTGATGGAAGATGCTGGTGGTGTGTGCATCACCATCAAAGGGACAAGGCTCAGTTGTCCTGGCGAGAATGTTGGGTTGGAAATAGGTGGTGTTTGTTGGTGGTGGTCATCATTATTCTCCTCGTCGTCTATATTACAGCATTTTTTAGTCAGCCATTTTTTAACAAGGATGATGAGTGTGGCAACTGATGCTGCTATTGCCCACATCAAAAATCCTACAATTATAAAAAAAAAAACAAATAAAAAAAAATAAATTTAGACATTTGAAAACTGTGTAAAAAAATATATATATATAACATACATTAACATATACTTTTTTTATTTTAATCAGTTAATTGTGCTGATCTTAAAAAATTAAACCTCTGAAAACTGCGTGGTAGTTAAACAACATAAAGTTCAAATGAATGTATAGTAGTTACCTAAGGCCATGTCTGTTAATGAGCCTTTTTCTCCATCACTAGAATTCATAGCTTTTAGGAACTTCTCTTTCAAATCCTCTATAGACGTTCCTATAATAAATAATCCATAAACCTTTTCAAAGAATGTTCAATCAATTTTAAGATTTATTTGTGCCCACCCATTTTTACATTTAACTCTCATTTTTAAAAACTTACCATGCTTTTTAGTTGTCATAAATGGGGTCTCGACCAAAACAGCAAAACGGGTGGTCTCTTTTGTTGTTGTTGTTTTTCCGTTTAATGCAGTTGTTTCTAAAAATAAAACAGTGATGATTTATTGACTGTTCTTTATTTTTTTTACCCTAAAACGTGTTTAATTATATATGTTCCTAGAAAAAATAATTTATTCCCCCATTGTAAATTTAACTATCATAATTATAAAAAAAAAAACTTACCGTGTTTTTCAGACAGTGTACTTGTGAATGGAGTTGTTGTTGTTGTTTTTTCGGTCCTTACAGTTGTTTCTATCAAATAATATATATTTTAGTACAATTTTATATTTCCAGTGTTGTAACTCATTATCCCACAACAAATTCTTTAAAAAAAAAAAGAAAGCTGATTGACTAGATCGCTTTATTTTACTACACATTCCATAGTAAATCTTACTGACTCAATAGACCAGTCCTTTCGACGTTAAAAGTCAGTTACTTAATGGCATTAAGATTTTCCTGCAGTGAATGAAAGTTTCATTTACTAGATCGCCCTCCCATGATAAATTCTATTGACTCGATTGGCCAATCCTTTTGACTTTATAAGTCACATGACTTAATCAAACGAAGAATTTCCCACAGTGATGTTCCAGTAAATAATACATATGCGTTCCCATTAAATTCGGTTTATAAAAAGATCGTCCCTATATTAATTATTACTTCTTTTTTTTTAACGGACCTTTTTGATTACATGGTTGAACTCCTTTATTAAAATTTCTAACATTTTATAGATACAAATTATTTTATAAAATTACACAATATATATACATAAATGTATAAAGTACACTTACCAGTACAAATCTTTTGAAATCGGTCACGCATAATTGGTCCGTTGTTGTTTTTCCAGTCAATCTTAATCATTTTAACGTTACAGTCAAATAAGGATATTTCCCGCAAGTCGGGTTGCCATCTCAACGTTACGCAAGATGAAAATCTGTACACTTATACAGTCCCTGAAACGTTCTACTTTCCCACTTGAACGGTGAGCGAACGCTGAACGAACGGTGAACGAACGCAGAGCGAACGGTGAGTGAACGATGTGTGAACGCTGAACGCAACTTGGTGAACGATGTGTGAACGGTGAGCGAACGCAGAACGCGAACGGAGCGCAAACGCGAACGCAAAGTGAACGGTGAACGAACGGTGAACGCAAGATGAACGATTTATTCGGAATGCATCTGGTCTTTTCCTTGCATTGAAACTATTCTATTGTATGTATGCCTGGTGCTAAAAAAAATAAAGAAATAATAAATAAACAAATCAATGAAAAGTGTCCTAAGAAAGACGATACATGCACAATAAGTAAAATTATTAATTTAAGTTTCTTACATTATTTTCTGCACATATGTACGATGTTTAAATTAAACTTTTTAATAAGACGATTTTTATCGCTGTAAAACATTGTAATTGTTACCGAACGCTGTAGTATTAAAGATAAAATCAATCTAGTTGTAAAATAAATATGTTTATTCTTATTTGATATGTAAAATCATTACAAATAATATGGATTTTAGAAGAGCAAACTACGGACTTACAGAATTAATTACAACGGTTGTAACAACCATACATATATTTCCGTGCCAAGACGATTCCGTGTAAAATAATGGAAAAAAAATTAAAATATTTTACAAAGGTATGTGGACGTATTGCATAAATACACCCGTATTTTAAAACTTTAATGCAATAATATATTTATGAGTCAGTTTTATTTTTTATGATGTATCTGTAGTCATTTCCCGGCCGTGATTATACTCGAATATGATACAAAGAGGCATTCATATTATTTGTTATATATTAAATTTTCACAACTTGATATTTAAGTAATGTGCTGTCATAGTTTTTATTAAACAGACAAATGAGAGAGAGAGAGATTCAGTTTTAGCCTCCCCCCCCCCCTTTCTCAAATGTTTGTACCTACATGTATATCAAATAAAAATTCTTTTTTTTTAAATATACCAGGCAATGAAAGAAACTATTGTTATCAACAAATCCATTTGTTTAACAGTCGTAATCGGTTTTTATTATCCTGCTTCAAGTTCACACGAAGTCCACGTGCTTGACCTGTCAATCAAAATCATTCGACACTGTGCAGGTGTGAAAGTCTCGTCACACCGAAGGCAAAGTGTTAAGTATTTCTAAGAAGTTTTAACATTTTTTCTTATCATTCTAGATCTAATTCCAACATTTCTAAAAAAAAAAAAATAATAATAATAAATGAATAAAATACATTGGGAATAACCACTTCGAATGATTAAGCCGCTTGAATTCGAAACCTACTACCTGCCAAAATATCACCGCCGGCACATGTATATTTTGAACTACTATTGTTTAATGACTTTGTTAAGATGCATGTTTGTTTTGAGACTGAAGTTTTTGTGCTACAAAACACATTAACTTCTATTTAAATGTTAATTAAAATATACCGAAAATGCAAACTAAGTAACCGATTTACGGGAAAGGGGGGTGGGGGGGTGGGGGTGGGGGCTCTTAATGATATCGAATGGCAAATATATAAATATCATTACTGGAGAATCACTTTGGTTATATTAACGATAATCATGTTATAAAGGCATTTATCTCTCTCTAATTAAAGACTTTATATATATAAAGTAGGAAAAAATTCTATAATGTATCACATTTTAATTTTTTTTTCAAACCACATTATCAATTTAATTCGCTCTTAAGATATTTAATCAACTGGATATCTGCAGTACTATTTATAATCCTCAGAATTAGTTCTAACATGTATTTCTGTATTACTTGAAAAAAAAATGTGTTAGAAATAAATATTTTAAATATAACAACAAAATGTCGCACTACTTGAAGCATCTGTATATTGCCCGTATTTAAATTTAATTTTTCAGCATTGTTCTACATAGTTACATACATGTACTTATAACAACATTTATTTTCCAGATAAATTTAGTAAATAACCTAACAGCTAAGTTAGAATAATAAAAATAAATATTGTAAATATTTTTTTCTTGAAACACGAAATGTTTATTATTAATTTTGTAATTCCTTACTTAAAAAAAGATAAGTCCATTCACTTCGGAGTTCCGAATGACAGTAAAGACTGAACGATAAGTGAACGCTGAACGCAAGGTGAACGCAAAGTGAACGAACGAAGAGCGAAGGGTGAACGCTTTGTAAACGGTGAACGCGAGCGCACGGTGAACGCTGAACGCAAAACTGTGAACGGTGAACGCACGCTGAACGAACGGTGAACGAACGGTGAGCGAACGGAAAAATGGGAAAGTAGAACGTTTCAGGGACTGTAAATCCCATAACGAAGGGAGCAAGGGGGACATTTCGCACCTTGGGTGCCATAACAATATAAAATGGTTAACAGCAGGATTACCGATCCTATCTTTCCGATCTCCATTTTCAGACTAGGACGGATGGCGCGAATTCTACACGGACTTTGATCATGTTACCTACACGGAGTTTCATCTGTCGTTTCATCTCTTGTTTAGATCGGTAACCCATATTTGGGTACCGGATACTTAAAGACACATTATTATTATTATAAAACCAAGACTTAAATGATGATGTTTAGTGTTGATATAGTATACGCGATACATTTCCTTTTAATTTCTGTAATCAAATAACTCACTCTTTTTAATTGTAATGTTCTCTTTTCTATAAATATTTAATATTTTTCCCTATAAAGCTTTTATATAAACGTAAAAACAATTTAAAAAATGATCTATTAAAACAAAGTGTTACCCTTTAATAGTTTTTTTTTTTTAGTTTTTAAAAAAGTTTGAATTTAGATTCATATTTAGATTATTATTCTCATTATCATTTCACAATATACAACTTTTCTAAATTATCATTTATGACATGCGTAAAAACGATTAAAAGAATAAACTGTTGAAACTAATATGTAAATATTATATAATTTCCTCTTTTTTAAAAAAAAGAAGTTTTACTACTCTTCCTTTTTTTTTGAAACTAATTGTTTTAACAGATGTAATGCGACAACACTGTAGAAGAAGTATTAACACTGCTCGGTGGGAGCGAAACAACAATTAAACCAGCTTGAATAGTTAATGATCATGCCACTATTTCAGATGAGTCGATTACCCATATTTGACTTTTTGTTTTTTCAATTTCACACCGAATTCATTTTACAGTATACATATCCTTGTCCACACTTATAAAAAAAATAGACATACTTCATTATGTCTTGTGTTAATATAGTAGATGTGATTCTTTTTACATCTTAAAACCATTTGATGTGTTAAACTTTAATGTAGTGCACATCTCTAAAGTTTTTTTTATAAAAAAAAAAAAATAATTCAACTATTAATAGGTATATGTTTCACTTAAAACGTTTGAAGTTTGTAAAAGAGGGGTATGTGTAAAACACGAAACGAGAAACAAGAAACGAGAAATGAGAAACAATAGCATAAAAAAAAAAACAATGACCTAAAAATGTCAACCAAGGGGCAGCTTTTGCCTTGATTTCATTTTGTTAGAAAACAAGTGCTAAGTGAAATTAAAACATATAACTAAGGACAGATTTATCAGTGATCCGGCACTGCTAACCCATAAAGACATGACAGATTTAATTAAATATCAACAGCTGAAAAGTACACAATTGGTAAGAGACAGATTCCTTCAAACTATTTTCTGCATTTTACATAATCAACAAAATGTTGAATAAAATGCTAAACAAAATGTTAAATAATATATTTATAAATACTTATTTATAAATAATATATTTATATTTTTGTTATATATGTAGTAAAGAAAACTTACATAAACATTGACAATAAATTTCACCAATAATACATGTATTACCAGAACTACTAAATCATTGTGGTAGTAAAAACCTAATGATCAGTAACAGTTGATTCTTTTTGACAGAGGTATAGTTAGAGTTCTGATGTAGAAATTTGGACCATTATATATAGTATCCTAACGGAAATACATCAAATTAGTTTATCAATGAAATTGTATCATTTGATGATAACATTATAAGCAAAAACTGAGTAAGCATTTCTTTCAGGTAATCGTATTGTATTAATTAAATCTGTCAACATTTTATTTTTGTGTGTGTGTGTGTGAGATAGTTGTGCGGGGTCGATGATAAACCTGACCTAAGTTAGATTTTTCCTTTCACTCTGTATCTGTTATTTAACAAAACGAAATCAAAAGCACAAGCTGCTCCCCTTTGTTGACATTTTAAGGTCATTAGGTGTTTTATGCTGAATCTGACATTCCATTGTTTCTCGTTTCGCGTTTCTCGTTTCGTGTTTTACACATACCCGTAAAAGAGTTTTGAACTCTCTATTATCTCTCTCGCTCACCAAAATCGAGGGCAGAAGTGGGGGGAATAACAAAGTAGACGACACGGCTCGGATAATACAAACAAATTTATAGCATCCTCTATTGCTACACTGTCGACTGATTTATGCTCAAAAATCAAATTAATTTACATTAATCTTTCGTAAACTTTGTTCAATGTTTAAATGTAAATATCAAAAGTCACTATTGTTTATATCAATGTCAGACTTGTGCTAGGAGCGCCCAAGAGAGAGAGGGGCCATTCTAAAGCTGAAACAACAATTAAATCAACACAATAGGTCACCTCAAATAGTTAATTTTTCCTTCTTTTGCACGTACAGGGCAAATTGAGGTTAACGTGTTCTCAAAAAAGAGGCTAGTATGGATGTTACAAAACGTTCAAATTAGAACACGTTTAAATAAAAGTATGGTTTCACGGTAGATCGCGTTATCAGAACCCGCATCCACTAGATAGCAATAATTAGTTCGGAATACCTTATTGATGGTACAGAGTGTATATGATTGCTTCGTTTAAAATAACGATTTTTATCGAATTAAACATATTTCATTGTACACTTCAAGTGAAGTATATGCAATCACGAGAATTATTAAAAGGCTGTAGTAGGTATTGCAATATTTGAGTACATATGTAAAAATAAAAATAAAAAAACTTTTAATTAAGCACTATTAACATGAAAAACCCACCGAAAATGGGCATATGATGTGGGATAACACAACATATATTGTACATGTATATACATATTGTAT
Source organism: Saccostrea echinata (assembly GCF_033153115.1). Lineage (NCBI taxonomy): Eukaryota > Metazoa > Mollusca > Bivalvia > Ostreida > Ostreidae > Saccostrea > Saccostrea echinata. Next base: position 26,518,144 of record NW_026889782.1, read on the forward strand.
ACCAGCAAGTACTTGCGTCACCTTAATTTCTTTACGTATCACCCTCATTCCCTTATATAAATGAAAAAGGTATTGTTAGGTCATTTTTACATGGTTAAAATGATCAAATTCAGGTACATTTAGATCAAAACACGTTATACCTTATCTCACCCCTTTAATTGATCGAAGTACGAAATGCAATTTTAATTTTGTTTTCTGATAATCAATTTTATTTAAAGTTGGGATATTACTGAACCAATTGGTAATAGACGCATTGTCCGTTAATAGAAGTACTGATATTAGGTCATGTCAGGATACGTTACACAATCTTCACGCAGGTGTGAAATGAAAATTTTTAGATCGGTATAGATATTGAATCAGTATCACGAGGTCAGGTCGTGTTAATCTACTTTTGCGCATCTAACCACGCAAGTATGTCATTTTTAAATTGGAATTTTGACATTGTCCAATCGGGAACATGGCCCTCAAGCTCTTACACCCCGATCTATAACGCGATAAACTTTATCACCCTCAGTTCCTGACTCTCGGGCTTACAACCCCCCAATTTCTTTCTGATCTAAAACGCGATGAACTTTATCAAAAAAAAAAAAAAATCTAAATACCCCCCCCCCCCCCTCAGTACCTGACTCTTGGGCTTTCACACCCTAATTGTTTCTGATCTAAAACGCGATTAATTATTTTTTTCAATTTTCTAAATTGTTTCATGCCACGTTCACATTTTTGGTAGAGTATAAATAGAGGGTTGTTTAAAACTGAATTACCATCATTGACAAAATACCGGACAAAATGGCAGAAGCACACCTTGAATTTCTGTAAGTAAAATATTATTTTGTTTTATAAAGTAGCTAAATTATTTTGAAGTGCAAAGTTAGAGAGCTTGCTTTTTAGGTTTATGACTTTTATGTTTTATTAAATTTCAAGGCAGTCAAATTTCAAGGGAGGGGGTTCTTAAATTTTTATAACCTTAAGTAATTATTTATTTAGAATATACATGTATACATTAAAGTCATATATGGCGTATTTTTTTTATAAGTTCAGATTAATGAAAATTAGAAAGAACTTTCTATTTGTTTTATTACTTTATAAAAAGACTTTCACGTAGATTTAAATCAATCTCGTTTCAAAGATATTAAAAATTTAAAACAATAACAAATTTATTTATACCGACTCCGCATTTAATTAACAGACACGGGTTGAAGTAAAGAATCCTTTAACTATGGAAACATAAAGTTTTTCAAGTTTTAAATCGATAAAAATTTTAATTTGAACGTAAAGAACAAATATCTTCTTTATCTACACTTAATCCCATATTTTTGTTAAATTTAGATACGTATTATAATACGTATTATACGTATTATAATCACGCATTAAAAGATTGAGAGGCAATATGAATACCATCTATCCTTCTGTATTCAATAATCCAGAAGTGAAAATAGAATTAGATAGATTACATGATCAGTACGTACTGGTCCCTGCTGACAAAGCAGGTAACAACATTGTCTTTGTTTGTAAGGCTCATTATATTAAATGTATTTTAGAGGAACTTGAATTTAACTCTACGAGTGGTAATCCAACTTATACTCATAGTTCCCTTTCTAAGGAAGAAATTCTTCAAAATCATATGTCAGTTTTGAATAGTTTTAATATTCCAAACAACCAAAATGAATTCGAATTACCATATTTATATTGGATTCCGAAACTTCATAAAAATCCTTACAAACAAAGATACATAGCGGGTGTTCAACCAAGCCTCTATCTTTACTCCTCACTAAGATATTAACAGTGGTGAAAGAGAAACTTCAAGAGTACTGTGCAACAATATATTCGAGAAGTGGTGTAAATCAGATGTGGATACTT